>NC_091829.1:87489493-87724493 GCF_038994185.2 Dermacentor albipictus | reverse complement strand
CTCTGCAGGGCCGCGCTGACCGGTAGGGATATTTCCACGATGTAGTGGTCACTGCCCAGGTTTTCTTGTAAGTTGTGCCACTCCGCTCCCGGCGCGTTCTTGACGAAGGCCAGGTCTGGGGTGGTGTCTCTCGAAACCGAGTTTCCCATGCGCGTGGGGTAATTGGGGTCGGTTATCAGTTCCAGGGAGCTGTCAGTCACTGCCTGCAGGAGTCTGCAGCCTTTGGGAATGCTTCCCACATAGCCCCACGCTTCGTGCGGCGCGTTGAAATCGCCAGCCATAACAAGCGGCGTCTCCCTCGCCTTAGACGATGCCTTGGTTGTTAGGCTGTAGAAGGTCTGCCGGTTGTCCCTAGGAGAGCTGTACACATTGGTAACGTAGACGCTGTTCTTCAGCCAACTGTTGAGTATGATCTCGACGAGCAAAGTTTCCAATTTGGTGTTGCCAAGACGGAGATCGCGCTCCTGGAAGGCGCACTTCTTTGCGATAAGTATCGCGATGCCGAGCCCGCTCTCCGCCAACGAGGAGACAGCTCGGTATCCCTGGAGGGAAATAGTTTCCATTCCTGTTTCCTGTAGTAAAATGACGTGGGGCCTCTCTTGCAGCTCCCGGGCCTTGATGAACTGCACCAGTTGAGGCCTGCGCCTCCGGAAGCTGGCGCAGTTCCACTGCCACACGATGAGCTTACTATCCGGTCTGGCCATGGCTGGGCATGGTGGACCGGAGGTGGGCTGGGGTGCCATCTTGCTCGTCAGCCCCCGACAGCTGATCGTCCTGTAGCATTTCGCTGGACACCGCCTCCGGCCTGGCGGCGTCGCCGTAGTGTAGGTCACATCGCTTGGCAAGCTCGTTCTCAAGCAGTTGCACTCTGAGTAGAAGGGTCTGGTTACTCTGTACCAGCTCGGCAAAAGATTTTTGCATGCGGTCCAAGGACCTCTGCATGGCAGCCTCCGCCGTGCTCACATCCTCAACCGTACCGTGGGAGGAGGTGGCTCTGCGCTTGACCGCCCTTGCTGTGGCCCCATCTTCCGTAGACGTTTGCTTGCCGCGGCCGCTTGGATGGCGCTGGCGTTGCGGAAGGCCTCAAAGTCGGCCTTCATTCTCTGAATTTCCTCCTTGAGACTGGCGTTTTCGCTCATCAACTGCGCGATCCTGGGATCGTGCGCCCGCTCGCTCTCCTGTGTGGCGGCGTGTTGCGTCCGGCCTGTCTGCTTCGTCTGTTTCACTCTGTCGGCCCAGGTGGGACCTCCTGCGATGCGCACCTTGGACTTCGAGCGGCCCCTAGGTTGAGAGCGCCCTCGTTGCACGGAGCGCCCACGTGAGCGGGAGCGCGTTCTAGAGCGGGAAACACTGCGCGAGCGGGAGCGTCCCCTCGAAGAGCTCCTCTTCCGTAGCGCTGACGTCAGTGCCTGGCTCACCTCACGTGCCGCGTTGGCACCCTACTTGGCGTTGCCAGTTTTCTTCCGCCGACGCCTTCGGCGTCTCTGCCTGACGACATACGGCGTTTGGAAGCGTTGCTCGCACTTACGATCAGCCGTTGAGTGAGGGCCTCCGCATATGCCGCATTTCGCCTCACACTGGTGGCCTTCAGTGGGGGACGCGGCTCCGCATCCCCTGCACTTCTTAACAGTCGGGGTCGGACATACATCGGCCCTGTGGCCCAGTTCCCCACAACCGTAGCACACGTCAACTTGCCTTCTGTATAAAGAGCAGGGCAGCATGCCCGCTCCACACATGACAAAGTTCGGCACCCTCAGTCCGTCGAACAGGACGATAACCGTGGTGGTGGTCTTGATGCGACGCACCTCCAACGCGGTGGGGTTCCGCTGGTGTACGATCATGGCGCGGAGCTGAGCGTCGTTGAACTCGATGTCGACTCCCCTCACAACACCCTTGTATGTATTGTCCGAGGCGGCCAAGTACGCGGCCACTTCAAAGACCCCTTCGCGCAGGTGGATCTGCTGAACCATCGCGTAAGCACGCGCGTTCCTTTCCTCTGGCGTTGAGACGACGTAGATGTTCTGCACGTTGTTTGGGCAGACGATGTCTTCGCCAACCTCGTTGGGTGAAAGCGCCGCCGCCATAGCCAGCGCTTGTGCCATTCTAATAGTGCTGATCTTTTTCACGTCGAGACCACCCCTTGGTCTAACGATGATTCGAATATGGTCCCGTGGCAGTCTCGGGAGCCTTGAGGCTGCGGCCAGCTTCTTCAGCGCGTTCCGCGGGGCTGCCGTGCGGCGGCCGCCCCTGCCGCCTCCCTGCTTTACCGGGCTCGGCGTCGACTTGGAAGTTTCTTGCCTTGCCTTCTTAGTCTTGCCCGTTGCCGTGGTCCAGCCGGGGCACCTTGCTTCTTCGGGGGTGATTTGTATACCCCCTCCACCATGTCGACTTCGGGCATGATGCCCCACCACACCGGAGTTAGGCCAAGGCCTAGCCCGTACTCCTCACCAGCGTTAACCCGTTAGGGTTAGAACCGCCCGGCGTCGCGAAAAGTTCAAGGTCGTTTAAAAGTTCGAAAAAAGCACCTACCGATATAATTCCGCTATCGGCTTGATCCCCGCAACAAACTGCGTCGAATGATGCACAATGTTCAGGCGTTTTCGCGGACTGTACCACCGAAAACATTTGAGGAAACGGGAGCCGATGTTTGCGCGTCCGCACTTCTCGGCGCCCCCTGGCGATCTCTTTCTCGAGAAACTTGTCAATTAGTAGTGGCAAGCGGTATAATGATCGATTCGGACCATAAAATTCGATCTTGCTGCGAAATTTGCGCAATACAGCAGCTGTTTGTAAGCCTTTCAAGGCTACGTCATAAAGAGAGCTGTATTTCTGGGATGCGTGGAAATCGATGGGTCCACTTAGGTTGTTGCACCGTATTCCCTGCATGTAGGTATACGTTTTTGTTATCAGGCCTGCGTTACCATTTAACTTTTGTTCGGGATCATAAAACCACGCGTGTACTTGTATATCTCTCTATCGGAACATAAAAATCGATTGGATGTCAGCTCTTGTATTCGTCCCTCCTTGTACTTCTGCGGTGGCGCTACACGTTTGGTAATCCTACCGATAACGATTGCCTCCCAACCACCTACAATGGTCATGGTTATATTGCGCTCAGTTTTACACAGACGATATTAAGGAAAGACAGGACGTGGACGGACGTACCGCAATGGCTAGTTGGTGAAAGTTCATAGTTATATTGCGCTCAGTTTTAACTAGCCCCCTTCATTGCTTTACTAAACCGACAATGGTATAAGAAATAGTTAGAATGGTAATGGATGGTTGCAAAATACGGTAGCCGGTGTACGAATCCCGCGCAGATAACTATATGCCCACAGCTACCAGCCTCTGTAAAAGAATCCTTGTAGTTATTTGGCTCCAAAAATCTTAAGGATAATTATAGAGAGCTGGCATCACTGTTAGACGGGTCGATGTGTAAACAAACTGCTGGATATACCCTCTGAAATGACCTATCTGCACTCTGACAAAACCGACCAATATAAACTTTAACGTAGAGCTCTTTCGTTTCGCAGCTACAGCATGCACAAGTTTTTCTTTCTTTAACGTTTTTCCGAACTGTCCATCTAAGCCATGATTACTTCTGCGTGTTAAGAAGCTAGTAAGCTATTCTTAAGTAGCACTGAATCTTATTTCAAGCTCATCATTAGAGGGAGAAAAATAAGTTTAGTGCTTATTATTGGAATGTGGGGCTGCTCCTGAACGTTTCTCGAGGAAGTCGCTGATGACAGAAAACAGAAAATGTGCAGAAACCATCGATGATGACAATCAATGTAAGCGAACAGCCGAACGCATTTAGAAAGCTGTTCGCTTTCTTAAAGGAGTGATGCGGTAGAAGGCCTAGCTACATTTGTTGCAGTTAGCACATTTGTGTGCGTTTGTTTCACGGAGGAATTCCGCAGACAAAAGAATCATTAACCAGTACGTCTGTAGCGGTGCCGGAGTCCTCCAATGAAGCCCTGTAAGCCTGCCGCTCGGTTCAGTATAGAAGATCAGCATCGTTGCAAAACCCAGGGCTTGCGCGCTGAAGTGCTTAATCTTTTCGTTTTCTACGTGTACAACGCTTTCTTACCGAAGTTTTACGGTTTGTTCACGTTCGTTTTATCAGAACAGTGGTCTCGCATGTGGGCGAGTCCACTCGATATAACGTGCTGCTTCCGAGATCATGCTCAGTGCCTTGTCTCAAGGCACTGAGCAAGATCTCAGGATTCATAATTCGGTTATTGATAACACTAAGTACTATGTTTTTATCGTCACTCTGGTTCGAAAATTATTGCATGCATACAAAAACCGTTATGGGCCATTACGGATCGTTTTTTTTTCGCTCCGGAGCAGAACCGGAACGGAACTTATTTCATTGAAACAAAACTAAAACCAGAACGAAAGTAAAACACATTTTGTTCCCAAAACCCTGACCTAAATAATCCTAATGCAAATATCGACACGCGAAATGAAAAGCAGGTATAGAGGTTCGCTCAAATTTCGCATTAAAGAGTATCGTAATGGTCGGTGAACTTTTTTTTTGCGTTGTCAGGCCAGTTTTATACTTCGAAAAATATGGGTCGATAACGAAGACATAGTGCAGTCTAAACATGGGCCGTTCGCTTAGCCACTGCACTTGTGCGGCTATTCGATGCACCTCTCCGACGCCAGCTTGGGTCACTGTGGTTCGTGCCACTGGATATGTGCGCGAACTTCGCGGCGGCAACGCCAGAGGGCACAGCGTGTTCGGAGGGAAGCGCGAGGGAGGACGCCTGCAGCCCGCGCCTCGTACACATGACGCGCTTCGGCTGTTCGCATAACAGGGCGCAGTATACGACGAGTTCTGCCCGAATTTGTTTTTTTGTTATTAATTTAAAATGCGCCTCTGGCTTACCCCGTCGATGCCACTGGGCGAGCTACCAGCGTCTCCACTGTCCCCGACAACGTTGACGCGTAATACAGGTGCACAGTCGGCGATAGAGCCCCTCGACGCGCGCTTTGTGTTCGTGTGATCAGGTCTCGGGTGTTTCGTTCGGCGTGACGCGCTGCCATTCTGCTCTGCAGTGCTCACCTGGGGCTCGAGCGGAGATCGAATTGTTCGAAACGCGCGTTCAGTTTGCGTTCGGCTTCGCCCCACGCGATTGGCCCACAGGCCACGCCGACGTCATCAGCCGCGTCCGTCGGCGCGGCCTGTGGGCCAATCGCGTGAGGCGAAACTGAACGCAGACTGAACGCGCGTTTCGATCAATTCGATCTCCGCTCGGGCCCGTGGAAGAACGTTCAAGACAACCCTGTTCGCGCTTGGCAAATACGAGATGCTCGCCAGTTCATTGCTCCTCCGATTGCACTGAAAATTATTGACGCACCGGCGGCGATGCGTCGAAAAGAACGCTCTCTCTTATAATAAGTTGTCTCAATTTTAAAAGATCGACCCTCATGCAGGCGGGTCACCGTAGAAAAAAAAAAAAGAACGAAGCACCAAATATATAGACATTTCGGCATCGAGTTTTCCTGCATTCTTACCGCGCTACCTAAATTCGAAGTGCGCTAAAAGTGTCCGAGATCACTTTGGTGTGCGATGAAGTATAGAAAGAAATAGCGGTTTGCAGCTTTGTGCTGTTTTCCTAGGGATGAATGAATGAATGGTCATAGATCGAAGTGCTTCGGATTACCCACAGCTCAGAGCAGACATGCGCCTCAAACTTATTATAAGAAATGACGTACAGCGCGAAGGATAAGGACTGCGAGAGACGACATACACTGCACTGAATTACCATGAATCACCATGAATTACTTTATCATGAATTACCAACTAGCCCAAGCAACCATCCTAGTTCAAACTTATTACTTCTGCACTGTTACGCGAGCAAGCAAAAAAGCTAATTAAAAGTTGCGAGGAAGAAATAAGGTGTCAAGGAAAAAGCGCGAACACGATTTTGATACACAAAGTGAAAAGAGTTTTTTCCGATTTGAGATATCTGCGCAATTTCAGATATAAGTATAGAACACTGCAGGCAAATTGCGAGAAAAGTTCGAACGTTCGGCGGCTGTGCGGGGATTCTGACTGCATTAAAGCGTGTAAAGTCGACAAAAGTAGACATCCTTAAAGTGAACTGGGTTCTGAGATGCTTACAGATGGTTGAGCCAGTGGGACCTGGATTAGGGAACAAATTTTTGTACATAAGTAACTTTTGCCTACTAACATTAACGAAAGTGCAGGTCACAAGGAAGCAGACATTCCGTTTCAGAGAAACGGAGATACCGATTCGCATGCATGCGTTGATTGAGATTTTGGTAATATATCGGCATTAAGACGATCGAATGTTTGTAAATGAACAGCGAACTGTTCTCATGGACGGAATCTATTTTCCAGTGGTGCACAAGCTATCATCATCAGAAATGGCTCATACCCCCCTAAGCAAGCAGAAAATGCAATGGCTCATCCCTCTCGTAATGCAGAGGCTACAAGCACTTAGCAGAAAGCGTACATGGCATACATTCACTGGAATAGCGCATACAACGTACAGAAACGCGGCGTCTAGTCGAGTGGTACAAAAAAAAAAAACGTGACCTTCTGAATGGCTCATACCTCCGTAAGACTGAGGCTACAATCGCTCTGCAAAGTGAAGTGAACAGTGCACGCATTCACTGAACTCACCCATACAACACACTGAGCAGCATACGTTTCAATCCCCTGCTGAGAGGATGCAACGTATGAAGTCGAAGGGGATAGCCTCGTTGCTGCGAGTCTGACCCCGCCATACGAGCGCGCGAAGCCGCAGCTAAGCCTCGAAAACGAGCCGAAAGAAGCCGAGCTGCGAAAGGAGGAACGCGACGATGCGAGACGGCGCATTGCCGAATGTGCAGCAGGATTTCGCCTTCACGTGTTACGGGGGTGTGACATGCTGCCGAACTTTTTCTTTTTATCGGCTAAATTGCGCACTATATATGCGGGTAAACTGCGCGCTGAGGTGCTATTAATCGTCGACACTGTCACGTTTGGCCGTGCTGTCGGGTTCTGCGGCGTGTTCACGTTTGAACCAATCGCAGGAGCCGACGAAAGCTGACAAGAGGACGAATCTGATAAACCAGAACCTACAACTTTTGCTGCTCACTATGTTTCTTTTTTTTTCATATTTGTCCCGGTTGCTTCACGTTGCTTTCTCTTAATTTATGCTTGTTTCCCTTTCGTGGTCAATAAAAAAAATATTGGAGGACGCTTAAGCTTCGCCTTCAAGAGTGGAACGCGAAAGCGTTCCCGTCGACCCGCCAATGGGTGTAAGACAATGGGCTACAGGGCAGCCATCACTTACGAGGCGCCCCGCATCGGACGCGGTGAGCGTCGAGCCACATGGTCGAGCAACGCGGCGTTCGGCGCAGCAACGAAACGTGCGCCTGAGCAAGCGGAGCGAACCAAAGAACTCGGTATCCCGGAGGGGGAAATGATGCACGCCAGCCAAACGTCGTGATCGGCACGGGCAGAGAGATAGACAGATAGTGATCTAAAGAAAGGAAGGACGCTTGATTCTGCAGAAGGAGCAAGGCGAAGCGTTGCCAGGGGAGAGAGTCTGAGCCGCGACAGCTCCAATGCGCGCGTGGCGCTATCTGTCGGGGCAGCGCCGTACATGGAGAGGAGAGGGTCTTCTGTGTTTGCAGCAAGATGGCTCTGCGTGTGCGGAAAGCGCAGAAGAAATGCAGCGAAACGCACTTCGCTACTCGTGTAATTGCGACTTCTGTAAGTTACATGTTCATAATTACCGATATACACCGCAGTATAACATTCCACGGCTCGTTTCGAAGGCAACACCGCATTCACTAGAGGCGCGTTTGTACCGCTCGGAAGCATCGAACTCGTGGCTGAGTGGTAGCGTCTCCGTCTCACACTCCGGAGACCCTGGTTCGATTCCCACCCAGCCCATCTTGGAAGTTGCTTTTTATTTATGAAGTGCCTGCCGTGATTTATCGCTCACGGCCAACGCCGCAAACACCGACACCGACGCCGACGACACCGGCTTTTCTGCGACACGAGCTCCTTAAAGGCCAGAATACATGGAGCGAATATGCGACGAATAGTCGGCGTTCGACGCCCGGCGGCGTACGCGCGACGCGCGGTCGCGGAGAAATCGTCGTTCGCCGCCGATCTAGCTGGCGCAGAAAAGTTCGTCGGGCGTCGACGATACCGGAAGCGGCAAACGAGCGGCGCCCCAAAGCGAGCCAATCAGGCCTCACTATCCGCCCAGACTTCCGACTAGGCTTCCCGCCCAGTGTTGCCACAACGCATAGCATCGCCGCTTTCTTTAAACTACAACGGCACACGAATGCCTCAAACACATAAAAAATACTAGAAATCGTTTCTAAACAAAATTTTACGCGTTTTCGAGTGTTCTACAATTCAAAAGCGATAATAGTTGTCGTTAAAGCTTTTTTTAGTGTCATGTGTTTCACTACAGCGCATTTGCCTCGTCTAGCCAGACTGATAACACCGCCGCGAATCGCCGGCGGCGGCCGCCGTGTCATCGCTCCATGTAGCGCAGCCCGACGAACATACGGTGTCGCGTCGCGGCAGATTTTCTGCCGCCCGAACTTCGTCGTGAAAGTTCGCTCCATGTATTCTGGCCTTTACGCTATCGCGTTAATATGTGCCACGCTCACCCCTGCTGGGAGACACGGATCACTTTCGCTACGAGACACGGATCACTTTCGGCGATAGTATCGCCGTCAGGGTCGCGTCTATCAGCTGGTCGAGCAAAATCGGATGAGCTGATTGGCTCGTCGGGCACTATACGTCACGCGAAAGCGACAGAATCGCCGAAGTGATCGTCGCAGAACGCGTTCCCTGCGATGATATGCCTTGTTTTCGCTGCCGGAAACTGCGTACAAATGAGCGTGCGGCATTTGCAACGGGCGGAATGTCACTCTTGTATCGTTTCTAACAACGTCTTATCCGGATATCTGTTTAACCCCACAAAAGCCCGCTCACGCTTCCGCGTCAAGGAACAATTAAAACGACATGCTCCCCGTCGTTTCTGTCAACGGAGAGTACAGTCGACCAAAAAAGTTTACGGACCACAGCATCTCAGAAAATTCAAAATATACGAGCAGCCTTGAAAAGCAGCCAGTAAAATTGGGCATCACAATGTTGTTTGCATATGCCACAAAAGGCTGGAAATGGGAATAACAGGCTGTGTTTTGAGACTGAGGATATATTCAGCTTTTTGTCACATCTATTGGTCCGTAAACTTTTTTGGCCGACTGTACATTCGGACCAAAAAATAAACAATGACTTTCTAATTGAGCGAAACTTCATTACTGACAATATACCAGCATTGGCTTTTTGAATTACTGACAATGTACCAACATTGGCCTTCTGAGGTATCACTCTCGGCGCAGCAAAAGCGATACGTTTGTGAGGTTAAGTTTATTCGTTGGTAGTCGACAGTGACCCTTCGACGTCACGGTTTGCGTCGGGCGGCTTTTCTTTTTTTTAATGCGTTAAGCATTAATGTGGTTTTACGTGCCGAAACCACGATCTGATTATGAGGCACGCCGTAGTGGGGGACTCCGGAAATTTGGACCATCCGGGGTTCCTTACCGTGCACCTAAATCTAAGTAGACGGGTGTTTTCGCATTTCGCCCGCATCGAAATGCGGCCGCCGTGGCCGGGATTCGATCCCGCGACCTTGTGCTCAGCAGCCTAACACCATAGCCACTAAGTAGGCACGGCGGGTCAATGCGAAAGCATTATGTGCCCCATTACGCGAAAATACGGCGTTGTAGTCGGCGCAGTGACCGAAAGGGTGGTACCAAAAACGGCCGACGGCAGAGAGTAAAATACGCACTGTTAAGCAAAATTACACCCTTTTGCCACACAACGATAATCGTCATCTGTCTTGTCCGCATTTCCTTTCTTTATCGCGGCGAGCCCGGTACTTTCCAGTAACGAACGGCATGCGCGTTATCAGCATGACAGCATTCCCGACAGGAAAGTAGCGGGCGCGGCGTTTTCAAGAAAGGAAACGCAAGCAAGGCAGGCGACGACTATCGTTGTGTGGCAGAGATACACCCCAAAGGGTGTAACTTTGCCTAAGAGCGCGTAGAAAAATACTCGAATAGACGTCAAATTCATCAGGGAGGTTATTGTAAACAAAGTAAATTAATGCCTCTGAAAAAAGTATTACGTAAAGTTCGGTATGGGTGGGAATCGAACCCGAGCCTCCGAGATTCGAAACGAGCGCGCTTTCCCGACGCCGCGGCGACTCCGCGGTTCTGATTGGCTACTGAAGTGCTATAGCGCCAAACAGACGACACAAGAAGAAGAGACACGGACGAGCGCTTCGTCCGTGTCTCATCTTCTTGTGTCGTCTGTTTGGCGCTATAGTACTTTAGTAATGCACCAACTAGCCCGACAAAAAGTTCTGCTGATTGGCTAAATGTGTGTCTAGCGCGTGCGTCATTGCGCACGTCACGGCGCAGCCATCTGGCTGGCTGAACGCGTGGCCTATAGTAACGTGCGTCGTTGGGCAGGTGACGGCGCAGCCAATGGGTAGGAGGTGGCGCCACGTCATGAGCGTATCAAACGAGTGTACGAAATAAAAAGCATCGACGTCCGATTGAATGCCGCTGCGCAGCCGGTCCTTCTAGTTGCGAACTCCTCGCGGGTAAGCGAGCGCGTGGAGACGCTTGGTGAGCTTTCGCTTGGCCTTTACCGAGGTGCAGTTAAAACGCAGGCGAGAGCTTGCGCGGACGGGGAACGCGCAGAAAAATAAAAATCACCCAAGCGACTATAATGCTTTCGCATTCCCACACGTAAGCGACTCTTAAGTGTCCTTCGCGAATTTTTTTTTTTCGCGTCACAAGGGTTTAGGATGATGGTTCCTGTGCGCTGTGTGTGATGGTGGAGAGAGGGAACGAATTCAAGTACACAAGTTTTACATATTAGCGGAACGCAAGCTTATGTTATCATGAACTCGTGTAAAGCGGCATTGCCAGTGCGCTGTCTCCTCGAAGCATCGCAAGTGTGCAAGTTCATAGGCGTGTATACGGTGACGTAACCGAAAATCGAAACAATGCCGCATTGGTCGCGGTAAGTGTGCTGCGATACCTTCTTTTCATAGAAACGTGTGCTTTTTCTCGCGCATTTACGTCATATCCGCCTCTTTCTTCTTAAGGGGCCCCTAAACCACGGAAGAAAGAAAGAAGGCACGCCTAACGTTCGCCGGCCAACCTCATCTGAAGTCGCTCCCTCCTCTTTTCTCCTTTCCCGCTGCCTGCTGTTCAGCACGTTGCACGTTGGGAATTTTTACCTGGTCGGAGGACGAAAGAACGCACAGAAAAGTGGAACCCGAGATCAAGCGTGGGGCGCACCGCTCAGCTATCATGGTACGTGATCACGTGGTTATATTACAATTCCGGGCGTCATCTTGCATTCTCCTCTTTCCCCCCTTCCATTTGGCTTGGCTTCGAGGTTGTCGCGTGAGGATCCTTCCTGTGCTTTCTCTGCTACATGCCATAGACCACAAAGTTTCGTGCAATTACCAGAGTGAACTGTGGCGATAGTGTCTACGGGAACTGCAAGCAGGGAAGCTCAGCCAGCAAGGGGATGATGGGTAGTACATGGATTTGCCTACACTTCGTCCTCCTGGCTTTCACTGGCTTCGCGACTTTGCAAAGTCACCATTTTTTAAGAAATTATGGTGTTATAAATAATTAAACAAGCATAATTAAGATCGTCTGACGGCAGGGGCCCTACAACGTAAAACTTTTCCAATATGCTTTTATTTCACTCTCCTGACGTCAAACGCAAGCATCGGCTGGTGAGCCGCAGCGTTGCCTCAACAGCCCAATCAAACGCTCTCTTAGCTTATAGGAGGTCACTTCTCTTTGCTTTCAAAACGAATAGCATATTGCCTACATGGAACGGTTTGTCGTTTGTAATTGCCGGCCAGGAGGCGAGGAGCAGGCTGAAAGGGAGAGGGTTTCGATGGGGCCGAGCCAGAGCGCTGAAAATAGATAACTTGATGAAGAGGATGGTGCCAGCGTCTGCGATTGGCCCGTTTTCCCTTACTCAGCTTGCGGTGGCTGGTCGAAAATCGCGGCGGCGTGCAACGGAAGGTTAAGAATGCCGCTAAAACGGATCCTCGGCAAGGTAGGGTTGGCAGGGCGAGGTCGTAAACGTGTCGAAAGTGCGCGAAAATCTTACACGGCCACGCTAAAAGCTTTATTATACGCAAATCAACCCATGCTCTCCGGCAGGTGCGAGTAGCCAGTGTCTGAGCGATCGGTGGCAGCCATGTTTTATTCCTTTCGAAACAGGGCAGCCGGCGGCTATTCAGAATAAAATTCAGTTTTTTTTTCGGCACATTAATGCATCTTTAACGCGTACACGTCACTTTGACGCGGTGAGTTTTCGCAGTTTTCTGACGTCGCGTGACAGATAGGTGAAGTGGGTGCAGCCTGAAAACTTTCTGACCAATAGCCGAGGGCTAATGGCAAAAGGCGTCGAATGAGAAATAAGTATTCTTCTTTTGTTCGGTCGATCCAATCATGCATAATCAGTGTGCGCACGTCACATCACTCGACAGACAGGCGATGTGGGGATGGTTCAAAAAAGTCTTTGACCAATCGCGGAGTGCTGATTACAGAATTTGAATAGAAAGGCTTGGAATAGGAAAGTTTGGAATAGCGTTATGTTAAAGCGCCCCAGCATTCGAACACATCGCCTCTAGCACAGAAGCCCGATATTACACCACGGACGCATGGACACGCGGAACCACTGGAATTAGCAGCGATTACGCGTGCTTGCGGAGTCTTGTTACCTTCTGCATTTAAAGAAAAAAAAATGGCTGTGGCTTAGCTAAGGTTAAGCCCAGGATGCGAAGCATACTAGCCTTTATTTTAACGCGACAGCGTTAAGGAGCTCGTGTCGCAGAAAAGCCGGTGTCGTCGGCGTCGGCTCAGGCGTGCGGCGCTTGCTCAGGCGCACATTTCGTTGTCGCGCCGAACGCTGCGTTGCTCGACGCTCACCGCGTCCGATGCGGGGCGCGTAGTCGCTGCGCCGTAGCAAAGCCACCTAGAAACAGTCTCTGTAGCACGCCGCAACCTTCGCTTCTCATTCCAGCGAGCAGCTCTGCCTCCAGGAGGCATCTCACCTCGTGAGTGTCTAGCAGAGGCAAGCGCAGCTGCTTATATACCGCCGCGACGCCGCGAGCGGCGGCGCGAGTTGGAGCCCCGTTTCTCCTCTGTCGTGACGTCACGGTGTCACGTGGTATTGAAGGCGACACCGCCGCGCCTGAGGAGCTGGGTTGAGCTCTAGTAATATGCTTCGCATAAAAACAAGAATAAATTGCTTCGAAATTTAGGCCAATTTAGGCCTATGGATAAAGCGTAATAAACGCAGCCACAAGAACCTTTGAAGCCCCACGCGCGAAGATAAGACGAATCCACGTACTAGGGCGCTATTCTGGACATTCCGCCATTTTCTTCGGTGCGTGACGTAGGCGCGACGCAAACAAAATGGCGCCGGTGGCCCAGTTTTGCTTACGTAACGTGACGCCAACTTGACGTTTCGCCTATGAAACTGAAATGAAGGCACTGAATGTAGCGTTATCGATAAAGCAAAACAGTTTTCCTCCGCAGTAAAAATAAAGCAGCTATCTCAAAGCGTATGATTGTTCCGTCGAAAACGCTTCGCGCTTCCGTCGTCTGCTGCGTACAAGCCGTCGTCTGCTTCAATAGCTAGGATGCGTGTCCCCGGAAAATGCAATGAGTCATCGCATGTTGGCGCCAATGCCCTTGTTTTCTTGCTTGAGACAACATACGCGACCTACCAGTGGTGATGCGCACACGTTCTAGGCCACGTTATCGCTATTTCGTGAAACGCAAGTGACTCAGCCCGACTCGGCTGGCTCAGAAACGGCCGAATATCACCGATAGCGTTGCGGGCGCCAGAGATAACCACTAGCGCGACGCAAGCGCCGGCGCTGCCATCCCTTGTTCATTTCGCTAGTTACTCGCACCGCGGGAGGAAACTTCAAGGCGCCATCTTGCGTACATTTCTTTTTATAAATTAGAAAGAGGCCGTTGTCATAACGTCTGATTGTGCGAAAAGGCATTAATCTCGATTACAATAGAAATGCAGCAGTGAAAAGTGGACAACATTGCTGAAAGTTTGCTATATTCAACCAATATTATTTCGTATAAACGCGTTCTTTTCAAAAACGATGGCCCCAAACACAAATGCCAACACCACCCGAGAGCGATGCAAATACTATGAGCACGCGTTATGAACAAAAGATTTTCGTGGCGCCAAACGACGGGGAAAATGTGGCGATACGCATTCATCTCGGCTGCCATTGCATATGGCTGCTCATTAGCATAATTCGCGCGGCTCGTCGCAGCAAAAATTATGGCGGAAAATCTCAGCAATGGCGGCCCAGTGCAACGTCACGCATCGTCAAACTGACGATTACGAAACAGCCCTTCCTGTGACGCTCCTCACAAGATATTCCTTCAGCCAATCAGCAAGCTGGCAGGGCGCATATCTTGAATCGCCACCACATATTCGCGCAATTGCAGATGCATTGCACTGGCTTCTGCACGCTACCGCTCACATTCTTTTTGAAGCGCTAACATCACAATATATCTGCCAAGGACCAAAAAAATGTATTAGTCCATAAAATTTGCAGCTCCACGTCACGTTTCGTCATCTTGATGAAAACGCAAAATGACATTTCGCAAAACTTCCGTTTCCCGGCAAAAATTTCAAGGCACGTGAGCTCGCCACAGCCAATAAGAGATTAAACATGGCAGATAATGGCGGCTGTGCAGCCGCCATGCGTGTCCAGAATAGAGCCCCTACCCATCATTGCCACGGTGGCTGGACGATCGCAGCGTCAGAGCCATGCACAGACCACCCTCTGATAATTCAAAACCGCGTCCTCGGACTCCTATCCTGGCTTTTTTCGGTCTTCGCACATCGCGAAGCCAACAGGGTCATGTGCGTGACGTCACCAGGGTAAAAAGCTGTCGATCGGTCCATATAGGACGGTTTATATACAGTTCCGGTCCGTCTGCTACACTTGCGGACAACTTACTGTGGAAATGAAGGGAAAGCTACGAGGGCGCGCGGCTTAATTCTGCGCATGTGTTACCGCGCCAAGTAGTTAGCCAGCGTTTGACAAGTGCTTTTGGTTGCTCGGAACAGACGCTGAATCGACGCACCTTCCACGTGTGATGGTTTCGCGTTTGCCCAGACGTGGAAGGGAAAAAGTCACAAAATATGTGAACTTTTGCATTCAGTGGTGCGTTTCGTCGTATTTGGCTGTTGCTAATAAGGTGAGTTTGATTATTGTATTCATTTAGGAGAATGCTTCCTTTCTTTATTCATTTAAGGTTGTGGCCAAGTACGGCACCAGGGTGGTCAATCCTGCTCTAGCGAGGGCGTGTGTTACCGGTTGTGCTCACCGGGATCGGGAGACGCGCGGTGGCGCTCGCCGAGTCAACACGGATCCACATCTGCTCCTCGAAGTTTTCACCCTATCAACGGAACCTTCTTCGATAGGACTCCACACTTGTGCTAGGAAGACGTCTCAAGGTACCCACCTTCCGGTGAGACGAACTTTTCAACGTTTCTCCGCAATTAATGGAAGAACTTGGCCGGCTTAGCCGGCCGCCGGCCACTAAGCCTAGTCCTTGGCTGGACGCCACCTCGACACCACCGACGCCACGCGCGTTCGTGGGCTTCTGAAGCATGGAAATCGACCAAGCAGCGGCGTCCGCTTCGACACTCGGCCACTGGCGCACCGTAGGGACAACGCCGCGTCAGCCACAAGCCACCACTGTGATCGTTGTGGGGATTTGGGGGATTCGATGCGCCATTGCGCTGGCGAATTTCACCCATGTCTGTAATCCTAAGCCATGCCGTTCTTGCTCCGAACCAGTTTTAGCGGTGGCGCTCCACTCGCCATGGTTCGTGGGTGAGGGCGGAGCTAGTGACGTCACGGGAGTGGCCCCTCGTGGCTACTGCCGTGACGGTAGGGGCTCTCTTCTCCTTGGGGACAGCGCCCGGTACGTACGATGCTCTCTCTCATCCGCCGACACCTTTGTGACTAGGATTGAGCTCACGCACGGCGCCTTTGCCCGTGCGGGGAGCGCGTACCTCGTGTTGTTTCCTATCCCGACGCTAAGCCTAAGAACGGGTGCCTAGTGCTCGCGCGAGGTCGTACCACGCCGAGCCGCACTCATCGAAGGCCCAAGCCGAAGGAGATTGCCCGAGCTCTCGCGAGTTGGCCCATTGGTTATCGCCAGAGCAAGTAGCATAGCCGCCGGGACTTTTCCTAGCGGCGCGTCCCAGCTTGAGCCTGTGCTCTCGCAGCGACGTGCTACAGGCGCCCCTAGCTGTATTTTTCGCCCTTGGTGCGGGACCCCTTTGGTTCCCCGCCGTCCCGGGACCGGGCGTTTGTACAGTGTTGGGTGCCGTTGGAAACAATAAACGGTTTCCTTCATTTTAGGGCAATACTGTGTTTTGCGTGCGTCGCTCGGTAGCCCCTTGTGGCCTGAGCTCGCGCGCAGCGGCGCTAGAGGCTGACGGCTGACGCGGCCCTGTGGCTCGCTAAGCTCGAACCCGCGGTGGTCGGTACTCCTGTGAGGCACGTAGACCCCACACTGGCGCCCAACGCGGATTCAAAGTCTCATTAAGCCTTTGTTTGTGCTTAGCCGAGTTAGTACGCCTTTGCATATTATACTTGCCGCGTTATGTCTGCTAGGCCGAGTGACCTTTGTCATTTGTTAGGGGTCTTTTGCCCTTTGTTACCGCGAGCAGACGCCGCGTTGCTCGATAACGGGGGGGCCAGTGCTCCCCTTGAGCAGCGAACTTATGCACCCTCACCTGTCGCAGCCCCCTGTGGGGACGACAACACGAGGCGCTACGTACCAGCTCCCAGTGGAGCAGTAGCGTTGTTTGGGAACGGGGCCAGAGCCCTCCCCGAACAGTGCACACCAGCACATTCGTCTGCCACAGCTCCCTTTGGAATGCAAGGCAGTGCGATGTCGCAGCGCTCTCGATCGGCTCCCTGTGGAGTTTACGGAGCGCGGCACGGAAACGGGGCCTTAGCCCTCTCCGACGTTTGCCCGATGGCTGCTACTCAAATGAGCAGCCAAAACCAGTGGTCTGCCACGGCCCCCTGTGGGGATTACAATGCTGCAGCCGCGAATTTCGCTCATTCGTCTCCCTTTGGAGTACATTCGGTTGTGCCCAGTGGCGCAACCTTCGAGCGCGCACCTGTTTTGTCGACGCTGGCTGCAAGCGGCCTAAGCAATTCACGTATAGCTGCCTCAAGTGGCAGCTGTGAACGACAGCAGGCGCACCCCGCTAGGAGCCCGTTTTGCTCTGGGGCTGGCGGCGCCGCGGCCGGTATCCCTGTGGAAACCGCGCCGCTAATCGAGCTGGACGACTGTTCACCCTTGCTCGACCACGCCGCTAACGCGCCAACGGTTCCCTTTGGAGCAGGCGCACAGACGCTGTTGCAAAACGCCGCTGAAATGATTCAGTCACTCTCGGGGGCAGTTAAGGCGCTTTCGGCTGTCCCGAAATGCGCGCACCCCGCTGTACGGTTGGCAGTCCCGACTTACAGCGGATACGGTGACATGCTCAGTGCCAGGGATTATTGTGACTCCCTGGTACGCTACCAGATGGCAAATCGTTTGGAGGATCAGGAGGTGCTGGAACGCGTCGTTCCCGTAGCACTTACTGACACGGCGGCTAGGTGGTACCGGCTTTCCGGATACCGTGCAACAACCCTCGAGGAGTTCCGCGTGGCATTCCTGCGCGAATTCCTACCCGCTGACTACCAGAGTAGGATGCGGCGAGAGCTTGAGCTACGTACACAAGCTCCTGACGAGTCGCTTCAGGAGTACGTACGCGCGATGCAAGACCTTTTCTTAATCGCCGAGCCCAATGCTTCGAACGAGGAACGCGTCGAACGGGTGATCAGGCAGGCACATCCGACCTTTTCGGCGTACCTGCGCGGCGGCCGCTTCCGAGATCTGGAAGAATTGGCCGCCGAGGCAAAGCGCATTCAAGGCGACATTCTCGCCGCGCGAGCCTATCGCCCACCGCCGCCCGCCAGCGAGGCCCTTGAGCCAAGCTGCGCGTGGGGAGGGCCTGTGCCCCTCCCCCAACGGCAACAACCCGGCGAAGCTGCCTTTGCGGCTACTAGCGGGTGTGTTTGGGAGCTGAGCGCGCGCGCTCTAGATCCCTACACGTACGGGAAACCGGCAGCCTGTGCTGCACCACTGCCCGAAATGCATGCGCAGGGACGCACTTCGACCCAGCGCATCGCAGAGGCGGACGCTCGTGATAACAGGCCCTTTGGTCAAGCAGCGAGTCGACCCCGGCAGCGAGCTGAGGCCGCTCCGCCTCGGGAAAGGTACCGAGAAGGAGTGCGCTGTTTTCGCTGCCAACAACGAGGGCACATAGCAAGGGACTGCACCGCGCCCAGGCCTCCTGCGAGGTCGGGAAACGGGAGCGCGGGTCGCTCGTGAAGGCACGAGTGACCGAAACCTTGCTTGTCCCCTCGGCGTATCGAGCAGGATGTGTTGCTGGGGCGCACGCGCCCTTCATTCCGGTGACCATTGTCGGCCGTGAATTTCCTGCGCTGTTGGACACGGGCGCAAGCGCTTCGTTGTTCGGCGAAAAGGTGTTATCCCACTTGCAGAAGCACTCAGTGCGCTTGCGGGATTGCCGAACGACATTCAATCTTGCGAAAGGCGTGGCCCATTCGGCGGGCGCCGCAAGGCTGACTGTCAGGTGGGGAGAGCGAATAAGACGCACGCGTTTCGTTCATCTCCCCGGGCTCAGTGTTCCTGTGATCCTCGGAAGGGACTTTCTCCTTAAAACAGGAATCGTTGTGGACATTGCAAATGGCGGCTATCGCGACGGACCGTTCACGTTGCTAAAGCCGTTCATCAGCCCGCCGGCGTCCGATCTTGCCTGTGCAGGTGGGGCGTCGGAAATGTGCCGCGCGCCAAGTTCGGGGGCAAGCCCTCGAGCTGTGCGCTCGCCTGCTGCGACTCCCCTTTGGGAACAAGAGGCACGGCACGAACCGCGTCGCGCGCAGAATTCGGGGGCAGGCCCTCGAGCTGTGCGCTCGTCCGGTTGCACCAACGTGGTAGCTGACGCGCTATCCCGTGCCCCATTGTGCACCAAGAGCATTCCTCCAGGTGTTACAGCCACTGCCGGTGCCTTTGCGCCAGCAAGCGTCGGGGGCGAAACGAGCGCAGAGAGAGGCGAGTCCGCAAGCGGGCAAACCTGTCATTCCGCTCTCCAGGCAAGCAGCGCGCCGCAAAACGAGCGAGCGGGGGAGCTTCTCGAAAGCAAACCTACAACGCCGTTGGCTGCAGTCCTGAGTGGGGACGAGACCAGACTCCCCTTTGGGAGAATTGGAATCGCATTCAGCAGGCAAGAGTTACTGAAGGCCCAGCAAATTGATTCGTTTTGTCGCGGAGTGAGCGACGGTCTCAGGGAGACGGAGCGCCGAGACGCTGCTGGTAGTGCGGCGGGCGCAGGGGGGCCGGAACCAGCGTGTGTCGCTGGGTCCCCCGCGGATTCATATTTGCTGGATCACGATGGGCTCCTGCTGAAATACATAGCCACCGATGACGAGGCTGTGGACCCGTTTAAGGTGGTTATCCCCAAGAGTCTGAGAAGCGCACTGTTGCGATCATCTCATGACGAACCCTTGGCCGGTCATTTGAGTGGCTCCAAAGTTTTTGCGAAACTAAGCCAAACTGTGACCTGGCCTGGCATAAAGCGTGACATTTTTCGCTATTGCCGTTCCTGCCATGTCTGTCAAACGGTGAAATCAAGGGGTGGCAAGCCGCCCGGGTTGATGAAACCAATTGACAGTGAGCGTCCGTGGCAAGTGGCCACCTGCGATCTTATGGGGCCTTTCCCCAGGAGTAAGCAGGGGTTCACACACCTGATGGTAGTCGTCGATCATTTTTCGAAGTGGGTGGAGTTGTTTCCGCTTCGAAAAGTGACCGCGCGAGCGGTGCTGGAGAGGCTACAGGAAGTTTTTTGTCGGTTCGGCTTTCCGAAAAGACTAATTACGGACAACGCGTCCTATTTCACCGCTCGGGTGTTTGGTGCTACGTGCCGTTCCCTGGGAATTAATCACTCCACCACGTCACCCTACCATCCCCAGTCCAATTTGACGGAGAGGGTCAATAGAACCCTCAAACCAATGTTGGCGGCCTTTGCCGTGAGTCAAAAGGATTGGGCAGACCACTTGAGTGAGCTCGCGTTCGCAATCCGAACCGCCGAGAATCGCTCGACTGGTTTCTCTCCCGCTTTCCTCAATTTTGGAAGGGAGCTGGCAAATCCGGTGACCAGTGTCATTCAATGTCAGCTCGGGGATGAGGAGGCGCCGGCAGACTGTTCTGCGTACGCTTCAGCACTTCGGGACAGGCTTTGTCGGGCTCTCTGTAGAGCAAGGCAGAGTTTGACTTCGGCCAGGGCCCAGCAGAAGGCTCAATACGACCGGAAACATCGCTATCTTTCATTTAAGGTAGGTGATTTAGTCCTGAAGCGCAACCACGCTCTTAGCGACGCGAGCAAGGGGTTCTCAGCCTCGCTCGCTCCTAAGTGGCTTGGTCCGTACCGAGTAGAGAAAGTTTGGTCTCCGCTCGCGTACTTGCTGAAGGATTCCCCTTCGGGAAAACTCAGCCGTGCCCATATCGCCGACCTGAAAGCCTTTGCGTCGCGGTCCGACGAGCTCGCGCCGGTGCCCAGTGGCACCACCCGCAAGCAACAGGGCACACCCGGGGCGAAGGACCGCATTCGGACCACGCACCGGTACAACCTGAGGAGACGGTCACCTGTGTGATATCGCGCCTCACGGCGGACTTTTTCCGCCACCGAAGGCCCTCAGTAACATTGCTTAGCCTCAGTGGGTTAGCTTCTTTGCGGCCAGTGCACGAAAAGAAGCTGGCCCCAGCCCAGCTGTAGCCTTGTTGACAGTGTGTTGTGCAGTGTGCATTTTTTTTATTTTTGGGTACGCATGCTGAGTGTAATTATTGTTTTAATGTTTTAAGTGTAGAGTTGTATAGTTCATTTTTTGTTACTTGTACATAGATTTTGACCGTTCTTGTTTTCTTCTGTGTGTGCTTTTTTTTCTTCTTCTCGTTTTCGTTTTTTTGCCAAGAGGGGGGTCGGTGACTGGCGTGTCGTGCAGCGCGGGGGGGTGACAGTGGTCCCCTTGACTGGTTGGTGCGGGAGAGAGGGACGCTTCGCGCCTGGATCGGCGCGGCGCGTTGTGGCCAACGGGCGGCATGGCGGACGGCGAGGAGCGCGGTGCCACGAGGAGTGTGCGCGTGTGTGTGTGCGTGCGTGCGTGAGGGCTGTTGCTCGTGAAGCAAGCTGAAGGAGCCGCACCAACTCCATCGGATCGCCGCGGATACCGATGGTGGACGGGACCCTATGACATCACGCCAGGAGCTCGGCTCTGCAGTCGCCGACGCCGCGCGAACGCCCTGCAACCGCCGCTGTGGCTGCCCATCCATCCTGCATACGGCGGCGTGGCCAGCTGACCTGGCAGTGTCCGGCCCCGTCCACCTGGAGTTCGGGACCACCACCACCACGAAAGCGACACTCATTCGGGTTCGCCGGCAACTTCGACGGAACAATGGTGAGCCCGTTCCTGCGTTACCTGGCCTGTAATCAAGCCTACGCTCACAACTCCCGCGACTTCGGCCACCGCCCTAGCCACAGAACTATACGCGCCGCGTTCTCTTCGCACCCCCGGACATTGTCCCGCGCTAGCAGCAGACTCTTTTGTTAAGATTTCTTCCCCCCCTTTGCGGCGTCATTTTCTTGTATTTTAGAGTGTATTTTTTGATTATTTTTCCATTATCATTGTATGTATGTTTTTTTTTGTACGCATAGTGCTTGCTGGGCTGAGGTAGCAATTAGCTAGTGCATGAAAGGCTCAGTTGTCTTTGGTGCATTAGCCCCTACCAGCTTCTTCGCCAGACGGGTAGGGGGGCAATTAAGGAGAGGAGGATGTGGGGATTTGGGGGATTCGATGCGCCATTGCGCTGGCGAATTTCACCCATGTCTGTAATCCTAAGCCATGCCGTTCTTGCTCCGAACCAGTTTTAGCGGTGGCGCTCCACTCGCCATGGTTCGTGGGTGAGGGCGGAGCTAGTGACGTCACGGGAGTGGCCCCTCGTGGCTACTGCCGTGACGGTAGGGGCTCTCTTCTCCTTGGGGACAGCGCCCGGTACGTACGATGCTCTCTCTCATCCGCCGACACCTTTGTGACTAGGATTGAGCTCACGCACGGCGCCTTTGCCCGTGCGGGGAGCGCGTACCTCGTGTTGTTTCCTATCCCGACGCTAAGCCTAAGAACGGGTGCCTAGTGCTCGCGCGAGGTCGTACCACGCCGAGCCGCACTCATCGAAGGCCCAAGCCGAAGGAGATTGCCCGAGCTCTCGCGAGTTGGCCCATTGGTTATCGCCAGAGCAAGTAGCATAGCCGCCGGGACTTTTCCTAGCGGCGCGTCCCAGCTTGAGCCTGTGCTCTCGCAGCGACGTGCTACAGGCGCCCCTAGCTGTATTTTTCGCCCTTGGTGCGGGACCCCTTTGGTTCCCCGCCGTCCCGGGACCGGGCGTTTGTACAGTGTTGGGTGCCGTTGGAAACAATAAACGGTTTCCTTCATTTTAGGGCAATACTGTGTTTTGCGTGCGTCGCTCGGTAGCCCCTTGTGGCCTGAGCTCGCGCGCAGCGGCGCTAGAGGCTGACGGCTGACGCGGCCCTGTGGCTCGCTAAGCTCGAACCCGCGGTGGTCGGTACTCCTGTGAGGCACGTAGACCCCACATCGTTAAATTCACAGCATGCCTGAACCTTGCTGCAATCGATGTCGGTACCCTCGGCAACGCTATCCGCTCGGCGGCAGGACTCAACACAGTGGAACGCAGCGACACGTACTTCAAAATCCGCACTATACAAAACCTGGTGGCCGTTGACACCTATCGTCGATCTGCTGCCGACAAGCTCGCGGAACTCAAGAGCATCACTATCAACGATGCAGCTTACGAGACAAACACCTACGTGGCCGCTGATCCTATGAACGCACGCGGCGTCATACATGGAATACCCACCTCGGTCTCCGACGGAGAGCTGCAGAGTATTGTGGAAGTGGAACAAGCGAAGCTCCTGACAATCCGCCGAATAGGCACGTCCAACACAGTGATGGTGACGGTGGAAGGCCCACGTTTACCCAGATTTGCTCTTATTAATCGCGTTGTCCAGCGCCTCTACCCATTTCGACACAGAAGTTCGCTGTGCTCGCACTGCTTCACGCTCGGTCACGCCACCGACGTATGCCCAAATCGTTCAACGTATTGCATGTGCCATCAATGCAGTAGAACATTTCCCAGTGCGCAAAGCATACCTCCCCATGAGTGCTTCCCCTACTGCCATAATTGCGGCGGTGAACATTCGCCGACTTCGAAAGACTGCCCAGCAAGAAAAGAAGCGGACCGCGCGGCGCGTTCGCGGGCATCCAAGCACCGTCACCGACGGATACGCAACACGAAGCCCTTCCAGTATACATCAGATTTCCCTGCATTGCCACCGGGGACACACCGCCCCCGTCAACAGGACACAAGAGTCACTATAAGTGACAAGACCCCAGACACCCCCATCGCTACTTCCAACCGGTTCTCCGTGCTTGGCCAGACGAGTCGCAGCCGGAGCCGCAGTCGCAGCCGGAGTCGCAGTCGCGGCCGCAGCCGCAACCGCAGTCGCAGCCACAGTCGCGGCCGCAACCGCAGCCGAAGTTGCAGTGCCAACCAAACCACCACACAAAAATCTCCAAATGGAAGCCCGCCGTCTAAGGCCGCCAAGCGATCTACCACTCCGGAGCCAAAACGTCCCAGAAATGACAAGAGCCAGCCAGCCTCTGATAACGGTGAGCCAGTCCGTCCTAACCTCCCTACTAATTCCTCACAATCCTCACCTAACACTTCACAGTCAACCCGTTCTATTTTACGGACTCCAGTCCTTCATTACTCGTACTCTCAAGCTCTTCAGCGCCCTATGACACCATCTACAACACCATCGCACATGCCGGACCAAACAAGCATGCAGCGCCTTGAAAGAGCAGTCCAGCTTTTAACAGCTAAACTAGACAGCCTCGCGAATGAAGTTGCAGTAATTCGCACGGTACAGGCTGAAATGCAATATCTAAAACAAGAAATTGCACGCACTGATGTCGTCGTTCAACAGCTAGTAGCCAACGCGCAAATATTCGCGCGTGCACAGACATCCACGCAGTCCAAGGTCGATGAGCCCTCCGGCTCGGCAAATCTGTAATATGGCAGGCACTAATCGACCTTTAGTAATATGGCAATGGAATTGCAGGAGCCTTCGAAGGAAGAAGGCTCTTTTACAACAATTCATCTGCCGAGAAGCGCAGAAACCAGATATCATTTTAATTCAAGAAGCTTGCGGACTTATATCATTACCGGGCTATGAACACTTTACCCAAGGAAGTATTACTAAGCGAGACAAAAGAGCTCCACAGGGTGTGACTGTTCCCATTACCACTGTAACATACGTGGCCAAACATATTCCAGCTATACAAATCGATACTGATTCTATAAACAATTCGATTCAGGAGCACGTTACTGTCCAGTGCCGCTTCGGCAACCGTGACGTTCTAATTATCAATGCATACTGGGTCCCAAGGCTCGACTGTCCTTCTCTGAAATGGTTGGACACGTACACAAAGCTACATAAGGACAAAGACATCATTATAGCTGGGGATTTCAATACACATAACATATCATGGGGCTACCAGCGCACAACTAAAGCAGGGCAGCGCCTCGAAAGGAAAATGCAAGATAACAAGTATACGTTTCTTAATGACACAACCGAGCCCACGCGCCAAGGAAACAGCGTCGAACGTGACTCTAACCCCGACTTAAGCTGGCACCGCGGAATAGGGAATGTAACTTGGGCGAATCTTCACGAAAGTCTTGGAAGTGACCATTACATCATTGAAGTTACTCTAAGTATTCCTCGCTCTAAGGCTCGCCTTGCTAACGCAGATTCTAGAACACAACTTACTGACTGGCACCGATTCCGATCAGACCTAGACAGGGCCGACGAACAGCCGGACCTACATTCATGGGTGAAGTATATTAGCGAGACGAGGAAAAAATACACCAAAATGATTGCGCGTACTGCTGAAAACCCACACATAGACTCTCATCTGCTTAACTTATGGGATAAAAGACACAGGATAGTGCAGAACTGGAAGAAACATAAACAGAATCATAGCCTTCGCAAACTTATTGAGCAAATTACAGTAGAAGCACAAGAATACGCGCAAAAACTTTGCACCGAGAACTGGTTAGAAACATGTGACAAGCTCAACGGCCGCCTACATACTGCGAGAGTGTGGAATATCTTAAGATCACTTTTGGGCCAAGGAAAACCACGACACACCATGGACAAGATAATGATGAGCTCTGGCCAGACACGCGAAGAAATAACTGATGAAATTCGTCAGACGTTCTATCCCTTGGACCAAAATGCAGAACAACTTCCGGATTACCCAACTGAGTCACTGGAAGAGAGTACAACAGGCATAAACAGCCTGTTTACTTTAGCTGAGCTACACACGGCTCTATCTTCGCTGAAACGAAACACAACGCCTGGCAAAGATGGGATTACTTATAGTACACTTCGTAACTTACCCTCTTCTCAGTTAGAACAACTTTTAGAATACATCAACAATATTTGGGAATCCGGAATCCTTCCAGAGGAATGGAAAACGGCAATAATAATACCAATCCCGAAACCCGGCAAACCGGCCAACTGTATTACAAACCTACGTCCTATATCTTTAACGTCGTGTGTAAGCAAACTGATGGAACGCATGGCCCTTAACCGGCTAAACTGGCACTTAGAAAACAGCAGTGCTTTTCCTTACACAATGACAGGCTTTAGATCACATGTTAGCACTCAGGATACCATGCTTCGTATCTCGGAAGATGTGTATCAAAATCACAGTCTCGTACAAACCAGAGTAATCGCAGGTGTAGATATACACAAGGCGTTCGACCACGTGAAACACTCCGCTATCCTCAAGAACCTCTTGACCCTACGAACCGGCGCCCGCCTCTACTATTATATTAAAGATTTTCTTACCGGTCGCTCTATACAAATTCAAATCAATGGAGAGCTGTCAGCGCCATACCCTCTGAGTGTAGGAGTCCCTCAAGGCTCAATCCTATCACCCACCCTCTTCAATATTGCTTTGCTCGATCTGCCTGCCCGGCTCTCTTCCATCGCACTACTCGAACACAATATTTATGCAGACGATATTACTATATGGTGTTGCAAGGGGTCCCTAGGTGAACAGGAGCACACCATCCAGTCAGGCTTAGATACCATTCACGAATACGTTAACGGTATTGGGCTTAAGTGTTCTCCAACAAAATCTGAGTACATAGTAGTAACTAATCAAATAGGCCGCCGCGCCGAAGAGCAGCGCCAAAGCATCAGTCTCCATATCGAACACAATGAAATACCGCGCCGATCTAACATCAAAATACTGGGCTTCATCCTTCAGGATGACGGTAGAGCTGAAGTATGGTTGGAAAAAACGATCCGACAACTAAACCAGATATACCACATGTTATCTAGAGTAACACGTAAACACAGAGGACTAAAGGAGCAAGAACTTCGAAGGATTATTGAAGCGCTTGTCTACTCCCGTGTGCTCTACCAACTTCCATATCAATCTCTCACTAAGACCCAGCACTCCAAATTAGAAACGGCGCTCCGCAAATATACGAGATTAGCATTAGGAGTACCCCGATTCGCCGCCAACGACCTTGTGGCCGCCACTGGGCTTTTCAACACACTTGATGAACGCATTACAATTTGCAGACAAGCGCAAATTCAAAGGCTTCAAACATCCCCACAAGGGCGCAAACTGCTCGAACATCAGGGATACCAGACAGGTGCCCTACCGCCTTTTCCACCGCTGTATTCACCACCATGGGACTCACTACCCAGATTCACGGTCCTACCCATACCACAACATATGCAGCCACACAAACACGAAGCTCGCCGCTCCCAGTTAGTCAAACGAATAAATAGGGAAAACCCACTTCCAGACACTACGTATTATTATACGGACGCTAGTCACTCGGAGGGTAGATGTCTAACTGCAGTAGTCGGCCCTGACTACGAGCATGTTAACGCACACATAGGAGTCCCCGACCCATCCGACGCAGAGGCTCTTGCTATTCTCGAAGCAGTCACCCGGCCTCATCATCCTACCCAACGCATCTTAATTCGCACCGATAGCCAAGATGCATGCCGCATGTTTCGCGACAACTTGCTACCTGAGCATATACACAGCCTACTTCAATGTCACTTGGATGCACACCCTTTGCTCTGTGTTACCTTGCAGTGGATACCTGGGCACCAAGGCATGGGGGGGAACTCCCGAGCTCATGAGCTCACCCGCGTAGTTAGTTTTCCGGGTCCCCCGTGCCTATGGTCATCCGAATTTAACCCAAGGGAACACAGAAAGACTTTGCACAAGGAGCGCACATCACTTTTAAAGCAACTTCGCGCGAATGCCGTCACCTTTATTACTCCCCCTGCTAACCTCTCGCGAGAGGACAGCGCTATTCTCCGAAGACTTCAAACAAACTCAATAGTGACTCCTCTTTTCCGTCACTATATTCAAGGCCTACCTGGGCCACCGAAATGCCCGAACTGCATGGAATATCCGTCCCTAGAGCATTGCCTATGGCATTGCCCTCACACTCAACCCAAACTGCAGTCAGCCCTCTCCATCATTCCCACTAACATCAAGCCACGGTCATGGACGGACTGGCTCACTCCACCACCCCATGCAACTCACATTCTCCTGCCGGTGCTTATCCAGCACGTCAGAGACGTGTTGGGTGAGGACTGGTAGCTGACCGACCAGGGCTGAGCGCCGGACGCTGGCGTAAAAATAAAAGTTTTCTCTCTCTCTCTCACCGGGATCAGGCCACACCCCAGGCCTGTTTATGCAATTTTATCAACACGCAGATTTATTTTTTTTTTAGTCTGGTGGAAAATTGCGCGCCACCAGGATTCGAACCACGGTCCTCTTGGACGCGAGGCGGATGCTCTACCTTTACGCCACCGATACCTCTACGTCCACGCAGCTGCGAAGCAACTAACCACGGTGGCGGTCAGACCTGTGACGCAGCAGAGGTTGCTATAAGAATATCTGGGTCCGGACAGGCCGCCATTGGAATCTGAACATGGTAACGTTTAACGCTAGAACGTTATCTAGTGAGGCGAATCTAGCAGTGCTATTGGAGGAATTGGCGGGCATAAATGGGGTATAATAGGGCTCAGTGAAGTTAGGAGGCCAAAAGAAGCATATACAGTGCTAAAAAGCGGGCACGTCCTGTGCTACCGGGGCTTAGCGGAGAGACGAGAACTGGGAGTCGGATTAAGGATATACCTGGTAACATACAGTAATTCTATAGCATTAACAAGAGGGTGGCAGGTCTTGTTGTGAACCTTAATAAGAGGTACAAATTGAAGGTCGTACAGGTCTACCGCCCCTACATCCAGTCAAGATGACCAGGAGGTCGAAAGCTTCAATGGAAGACGTGGAATCGGCGATGGGTAGAGTGAAAACAAAATACACTGTACTGATGGGCGACTTCAATGCTAAGGTAGGCAAGAAGCAGGCTGGAGACAAGGCAGTGGGGGAATATGGCAAGTCAGACAAGGCAGCTGGGCAAGTCAGTGGGGGAATATGGCATAGGTTCTAGGAATAGCAGGGGAGAGTCATTAGTAGAGTTTGCAGAGCGTAATAATGTGCGGATATATACACTCTTCCGCGAGCATGGTAACCAAAAGTGGACGTGGAGGAGCCCGAACGGCGAGACTAGAAATGAAATAGACTTCATACTCTGCGCTTACCCTGGCATCATGCAAGATGTGGACGTGCTCGGCAAGGTGCGCTGCAGTGACCACAGGATGGTAAGAACTCGAATTAGCCTAGACCCGAGGAGGGAACGGAAGAAACTGGTACATAAGAAGCCGATTAATGAGTTAGCGGTAAGAGGGAAAATAGAGGAATTTTAGATCAAGCTACAGAACAGGTATTCGGCCTTAACTCAGGAAGAGGACCTTAGTGTTGAAGAAATGAAGGACAATCTTGTGAGCACCATTAAGGAGTGTGCAATAGAAGTCGGTGGTAACTCCGTTAGACAGGATACCAGTAAGTTTTCGCAGGAGACTAAAGGTCTGATTAAGAAACGCCAATGTATGAAAGCCTCTAACCCTACAGCTAGAATAGAACTTGCAGAACTTTCGAAGTTAATCAACAAGCCTAAGACAGCTGACATAAGGAAGTATAGTGTGGATAGAATTGAGCATGCTCTCAGGAACGGAGGTAGCGCAAGAGCAGTGAAGAAGAAACTAGGAATAGGCAAGAATCAGATGTATGCGTTAAGAGATAAAGCCGGCAATATCATTACTGCTATTGATAAAATAGTTCAAGTGGCTGTGGAGTCATAAAAAGATTTATACAGTACCAGTGGCGCGCACGACGATAATGGAAGAGAAAATAGTCTAGAGGAATTCGAAATCCCAAAGGTAACGCCGGAAGAAGTAAAGAAAGCCTTGGGAGATATGGAAAGGGGGAAGGCAGCTGGGGTGGATCAGGTAACAGCAGATTTATTGAAGGATGGTGGACAGATTGTTCTAGAGAAACTGGCCACCCTGTATACGCAATGCCTCATGACCTCGAGCGTACCGGAATCTTGGAAGAACGCCAACATAATCCTAATCCATAAGAAAGGGGACGCCAAAGACTTGAAAAATCATAGACCGATCAGCTTATTGTCCGTTGCCTACAAAGTATTTACTAAGGAAATCGCAAATAGAGTCAGGAACACCTTACACTTCTGTCAACCAAAGGACCAAGCAGGATTTCGTAAAGGCTACTCAACAATAGACCATATTCACACTATCAATCAGGTGATAGAGAAATGTGCGGAATATAACCAACCCTTATATGTAGCTTTCATTGATCACGAGAAAGCGTTTGATTCAGTCGAAACCTCAGGAGTCACGCATGCATTACGGAATCAGGCTGTATACGAGCCGTATGTAAAAATACTGAAATATATCTATAGCGACTCCACAGCCACCGTAGTCCTCCATAAAAAAGCAACAAAATCCCAGTAAAGAAAGGCGTCAGACAGGGAGATACGATCTCTCCTATGCTATTCACAGCGTGTTTACATGAGGTATGCAGAGACATGGATTGGGAAGAATTGGGGATAAGAGTTAATGGAGAATACCTTAGTAACTTGCGATTCGCTGATGATGTTGCCTTGCTTAGTAACTCAGGAGACCAACTGCAATGCATGCTCACTGACCTGGAGAGGCAAAGCCGAAGGGTGGGTCTAAAAATTAATTTTCAGAAAACTAAAGTAATGTTTAACAGTCTCGGAAGAGAACAGCAGTTTACGATGGGTAGCGAGGCGCTGCAAGTGGTAAGGCACTGCATTTACTTAGGGCAGGTAGTGACCGCGGATCCAGGTCATGAAACTGAAATATCAGAAGAATAAGAGTGGGCTGGGGTGCGTTTGACAGGCATTCTCAGATCATGAACAGCAGGTTGCCAGTATCCCTCAAGTGAAAAAAGTGTATAATAGCAGTGTCTTACCAGTACTCACCTACGGGGCAGAAACCTGAAGGCTTACGCAAAACGTTCTGCTTAAATTGAGGAGGACGAAACGAGCTATGGAAATAAGAATGATGGCTATTACGTTAAGGGGGATAAGAAGAGAGCAGATTGGATGAAGGAAGAAAAAAAGGAAGAAGGATCTTAGTTGAAATCAAGAAAAAGAAATGGGCATGGGCCTGACATGTAATGAGGAGGGAAGATAACCGACGGTCAATAAGGGTTACGGACGGGATTCTAAGAGAAGGGAAGCGTAGCAGGGAGCGGCAGAAAGTTAGGTGGGCCGATAAGATTAAGGAGTTTGCAGGGACAACATGGCCACAATTAGCGCATGACCGGGGTAGTTGGAGAAGTATGGGAGATGCCTTTGCCCTTCAGTGGGCGTAGCCAGGCTGGTTATGATGATGATGAATAAGGTGTGTATGTATTGTCTTCTCCAGCTTAAACTACATGGATGAAAACGTGGGACTCTTTTCAGGAGCGCTCTCACTTCTGCGCTTTTTGCCTCCGTAGCCTTCCATTCATAGACAGAGCAAGTTGGCCGCGATTATAGCACGTATGCCTTTCCTCTATCGTCGTCTCGCTTGCCTGTCATGCGCAATCAACTGATTTCACACCCGCGTGGCATGTTTTGCAATACGCTTGCGGCGGCGAAAGTGTGCATAGCCAGCGCCCCCTAGATGGCAGGCCTGTGCACTCCGCTTTATGACCTCACGCTACTTGGACCGCAGTTTCCATTGCCAAGCCAGGGGTGACGAAAGCGGTGACGTCAAGATCACCGTGGCTTACTCGGGAGCGCTCCCATTAGATTCTATGACAGCTCGGGCAAGGCAGCATGACGTCACGGATCGAGGTGGGCCGGGGCCATCTATGGGAGGCGTTGGTATAGCCGAAGAAAGTGGCGGAGCTCTGATAAGTGGAAGTCGATGTTATCCGACAAGAAAAAAAAAAAGGAATGTCAGCGTTGTTTTTGTTATTGACTGAATGTCTACATTTTTTCTACAGAAGTATAGACTGCGCTGAAGAAAAAGCGCCTGCGGTTAAGCTATACCGAAGACGAGAGAGAAAGCGCTATGTTTTGGGCGCCCTCTAAGAACCGAAACAGCCAGTGCTAACGCAAGACAACAGCAATGACGCCGCTGAGAACGTGACGCCACACCTGCCCCTCCCCCCCCTCCCCCTCCCACCATATGTCGCATGGTTTCACTTGTTACGCAGTGCTCGATATACAAAAAGCTGCCCTCCCGAGAATGTTTACAGTGTAGTCGTACGACAAAACTGTCACGTGCTATAGAAGGAAAGCAGTTAACAAAAAAGAGAGCATGGCAAAAGTTCAATCTTCGTTTGGTTACCATGTCAGCCTGTATACGCAAAAACAAGCGCCAGAGAAGAGGCAAGATGACATTTACTTACCGTAAGGGCCCCATCCACGCCGTGGATCCATCCTCCCTGCGCGAAAAAAAAAAAAAAAGAAAACGAAGGTTATAAGTTGTATCATTATTACACCGCGGTTAGTTAAAAAGTGTTTTCCACTCACTATATCATGAGCAGATTCTTTAGATACATCTTTCGTTCGCGGGCTTGCCCAACGCTGTTACTGCGATGTATTTATTCGCTCGCTTCCGCAATAGCCAGTGTTTAAAATTAACGCCCGTATTTAACTCTTATGCGACACATCAACTTATTTTTCGAAGTTGAAACGGCTCTGTGGATATGGCTGTTTGCCTCTGGGCACTATAACACTTTGGGTGCAGGTATATATATACGAACGCCAGGGGACGTCGAGATGTTAATAATCGCAATTTTAGATCCTCTTGGTTAATCCGGATCAACCCTCCCCCTCCCCCCCCCCAAAAAAAAAATTCCGTTTCGTAATCCATTAACCTCTTGTGACGTTAATCCTCAGCTGTCGATTCCCTTGCGCACGCTCTCTGCAAAAATATCTTTCCCTGGGTAAGCTTTGATTTTTCTGATTAATTGCGGTCAGCTGAACCCTGTAATCAGCACGGAAAAGGCTTGCGCGACGGCAGCTTCGAAAGATTATCCTATGTCGTGCTCAATGACTGTAACTGTAATTAAAGAAAAGGCTTTGCGTTCGTTGAAGAAGCTACGTGCATTGTATACTTAACAGCACCGTACATTGTTTCAAACGAATATGTGAGCCAAATAATGAATTGCTTCGCCTAAATCGAGGTGACAAAATCGGTATTGTCCACCTAAGACGAACCTTGATCTTTTAATAACTTGAAACTATAATGTAGACATGAAATGTTCCATGCGTTCGTTCATGAACAAGTTATTGTGAGCAACGACCGTGGTTTTCGTGTAGCAGAATGACATTCGGAAGGACATCCCCATTTGAAGACGGTCTTGATTCGAACAAACGAATATTCGACAACTTCGAATAGTCATTTTTTTTTCGAATCAGGTACGAATCTAATGGCAAATACTATATTCGATTCGTATTCGAAATTTCGAATATTCGCGCACCTATATATATTTACAAGGTGTTTAGGTAAAGACAGGCTTTGGGCAAGGAGGGAAATGCCGTTTACTCACCGTAGCCGGCCATCTTTGCTGTTCGGAAATATAGAGGTTGTCAATTAAGCATACATCCCCTTAACAGACAGTTCTAGTAGAATGAACAATTGGTACTAACCTTGCTTCACTGGCGTGCCCAATAGGCTAGAACGAAAGTTACAGAATTGGTTGTTACAGTGCAAGCGGAGTATGAATAACATGTTTATTGTATTACGTTTCAATACATTAGCGAATAGTTTGATTCCAGATACATACTTTCGTTCCTTACCCGTGATATTGAGAAACTAATCGACAGGGTTCCTAGCGTACATATTCGCACGTACGCACGTAACGGTGTGAAACCAGGTTGTCGTGCGATGCAATCAAAACACTATTTCCATGAAAATCTTTCGGCGTGAGTGAAATGTTTTCATGGAACGGGTAGACGGATCTTCTAGACATATACAGTGAATTGTTTTTTTTTTTTTTGAAATTTCAGAATCAGAGCGTGTGTGAGAAAACGACTGCGAACTGTTTTTTCGACATGCTTTCAAGGCTGGCGTTTCGTCACGTCTCGCCTTGTCTTAACGGCTCTTCGTATTTTACATCACAATGTTCATTATGCTGGACACTCAAGCTAAACTCGCGACGTTGGCGCCATCTGTGGTGTGTATTCTGTTAAACTTTTGATGCAAAAGCGTCGAATCGTCCATTGGGCGAAAACGCCGGCGTCTGTCGTCTGGACAGGCGAAAAACGGCACCTAAATTCCTAGTTGCTGCGACGCCGCGTCAAGAGAGCGCCTCGATGGAACAGAGTGGGCGAAAGGAAAACACCTGCTTAAGCGATAGCGCGCCAGGTGTCACGTGAGGGGAGAAGGAGTCGCCGCGACGCCACGTCACCGTCGCTCTCGCTCTTGGAACGCGCGCCTTCCTTGTCCATGCGACTGCTCGCCTGCGTTCTGACTGCGCGCCTTGGTAACGCCAAATGAACGTGTCCAGCATAGGCCTGTGCACTCTGCTTTGTGACGTCATGCTCCTTGGACCAAAATTGCCATTGCCAAGCCCGGCGTGCAGAAAGCGGTGACATCAAAATCACTCCACGGGAGCATCCCCCATTAGATTCTATGGCGGTCGGGCAAGCTAGCGTGACGTCACGGATCGAAGTGCACCGGATTTGTGCTACACAGGAGGCGCTGGTCGAGCTTCTCAACGCGCTCGCTTGCGCGCGAGGAGTATATATATATATATATATATATATATATATATATATATATATATATATATATATATATATATATATATATATATATATATATATATATATATATATATATACCAGAAAAAAAGCAGTTCTGGGTCCGGGTAAATATGCACAGTGAAGTAGACGCGCGCATATATATATATATATATATATATATATATATATATATATATATATATATATATATATATATATATTGCTACAACAACATGAAGCTAAGAGGTAATGAAGCCAAGGAAAGCACGGGGGAAATTATTTGTTTTGCGTTTAAGCGTAGGAACAGTAAAGAAATTAGGTAGGTAAAGAACGATAAATGAAAGTGGGGGACGATAAAACGTCTTGCCGCTGGTGGTAGCCGAACCCACGCCCTCCGCATTACGCGCGCTTTGCTCTACTAATTGAGCTACAACGGCGGCTGCTCCAACGTCCACATTAATTCTTGGGCATTTATGTACGCGTGCGAGATCTAACCCGGGAATCCTATAGGTGTTGAGCATGTAAAACTCTACTATTTATCTTTCACTATATTGTCATACGCGCGTGGAGTTGCGATGAAGTATTCGCAAGACAGCAACAGCAGCTGTGGTCAGCAAAGTCACGAAAGGTTCACTAAAAAAGATTGGTTTAGAAAACCTGGAGCTTTCAAATTACAAGCGACGGCAACCTGGGTCGACTTAACGCCGAACAAGGTAAATCAGTCGCACACTCTAATTAAGGGCACGAAATCACGTGGCGTTTGGATAACAGCTAGCTGCCGGCGCGACCCGAGAAGTCCTATAGTGACTACGTCAATTTAGTTTTAGTTTACTTAAAAAAAATTACCGCCACATGCTAACTATACCTCAGTCAAAGCGAGCTTCGACGGGGGCTTCGCGTGCCTTTGCTGTGAAACAGTAAGCATGTTTCAAGGGCAGCAGGTATACCTGACGTTGGAAGTCTCGTACGGGAGCGCAGACTGTGCTTGCAAATGGAGACGAGCTCCCAGCGCTGACGATGACGATGACTTCGGGAACGGTACCACACATGCCAAGGAGGCTGGGACGTGCCCACCATAGGGCGAAATCGAATGAATGACAAGTAACGAGAAAGGAAACAAAGTGACAGTAAAGATATGTAGGAAGCGAAACCCCAGAATGAAATTTTCCATCGCAATGTAAACGTTCTTGTAATGGTCCCTCTCTTACGAAGGGAATGAATGAAGGACTTTTATTTCTGCCCGACTCCGGCACCGGCACGCAGGCTGAGGGGGGATCAGGGACTGCCTGAGCCCGGACTAAGGACTAAGGCAGACTACGGACTAGTGAAGTTGCATCTTCACAGCCTCAGCCGTCAGGTGGATGGCTTGCTGCTGGACGTTGGGGTCTTCGCGCCGCACCCACACCTCCCAGGCTTCTCTTCGATCTATGTTTTGGCTGATCCCTGGTGAACCGGCACATTCCCAGATTATGTGGTCCATCGTGTACCTTCTCGCCGCAATCTTTGCATTTGGCGTCATTTTCGTCCCCTAGTCTGCGTAAGATAGACCCAGAATGGGCAGATGTAATTACCGGCTTGCAGTCGCCTCCAGGTGTCTCTGTCACGCAGCACGTCACCACGTGGCACATAAATAATAGGCTTAGAAGAGGAATGAATGAAGAAAACGAAGAGGAAAAAATGAATGTATATGCTAATTAGAATCTTAGCCTTCATGACAAAGAAGGACGTACACCGACCAAGTAAAACTTATTTAAAAGACAAGGTCGTTTCGGCTTCCACACGGAAGCCCTGTTGACAAGTTGGCGAAAAAAGGTTCAAGTGCCTGTTTTAGGTTTTAGCATGTGGCGCAAGCACCGCGTGTAAGACGGGGGGAGGGCTCCTTCGTTTCGATTGAGCGTGTGTTCGCTTGGTTGTACATCTCGAGAGACTCCACGTATACAGACGTGACTTCCAGTTTCTTTCCTGACCGATTAGACTAGACTTCATCCAGTCAACATTGTGCGTGGTCGTTGCCGCGTGCTCTGCCAAAGCATTTCAAGCCTCTTGTCCACGTCGTTTTGATGTTGGCGCAGCCGCTGTTTAAAGTTGTCCGTCTCCCCTATGTAGACGCAATCGCAATCCGCACAGGGGACGACGAAACGGCAATTGCTGGATGAAATGGATGAAATTACTAAAATCTGGAACGCTGTCCGCCTCACCCGGAGATTGGATACGCTCAGCAGATAAGTCCCATTCCCAAACCTGGTAAACGACCTGACTCCATTGAAAATCTTTGGCCAGTTTGCAAGCTCTTGGAACGTCCTTTAGCCTCGCAAGGTTGAATCATTACCGCGAGCAGGATACTTCTGAATACGTCCGACAGAGCTAAACACATGACAGCCTGTACGTCATCTGTCGACTGGCCGATAAGTCAAGGGGCTCCTACAAAATGTCAGAGATTTAGAGAGATAGAGAGATAGAGAGAGAGAAAGACGTGGAGGAAAGACAGGGAGGTTAACCATGGTTTCACCCTGTTGACTACCCTACACGTGGGGAAGGGAGAAGAAATATTGTAAGGAAGAAGCAGAAGGACAGTGTGTGCGCACTCGCTGATAAATGCTCACTCACAAGCGCCCGTCTAGTCCGATTTTCATAAAAAATACTAGACGTCTGCGGCAGAGGTCAGGGGACCTTTGCTTCCGAGAACGGCCTGTCGTCTAACCGGCTGAGGCTTGCACGCAGAGAGAGAGAGAGAGAGAGAGAGATCAATGAGAGGAAAGGCAGGAAGGTCAGCTATAGATTGGCCGCCCGGCTTGCTACCCTACACTGGGGGTAAGGGAAAGGGCGTATCGAAAGAGCGAGAGAGGGAGGGCTGAGTGCACGTGGTGTGTACACCGGGTGGTGTACAGCCTTCCGCTTTCATGTGGCAAGAAATACATAGGACAAACTGGGCGTTGCCTCAATGATCGGCTCCGTGAGCACAGTAACAATGTTAAAAACGGCTCTGGCGGTTTCTTGGCGATCCACTGTCGCGATCATGGGTGCAAACCTCTTGAGAATCAATGTACGATTGTTTCCCGTGGCAGCACGCAGCTCATCCGTGAGATATCTGAAGCACAGATGATCGCAAAATTGGGTGATGCGTGTGTCAGCTTCCCGTCTCTAGCTCTCACAGAAAAGGAATTGCGTTACTTGGACGCGGCATCACACGACACGTAACCATGTTACATGATTTCGCACTTCATTTCCGTGTAAGCGCATGCGCGATCTACGTGCATGCCATGTATAAAATGACGCAGTGGCACAATAAACTTAGTTGAAAGTTTGCGCTTGGTGTGTCGTCTTCTTTCACGTCCGTGTCGTTTTTTATGTCGCGCAATAACTTTTAAGCACGTGGTATGACTTGTGCGCAGAGCGTAGCGTTGAGAGTAGCAGGTTAGACATTGACACATAATGTGTTCTATGGTCTCACCCCGTCCGCAAGAGTTGCACTCGGCGCTGTTGGCCATTCCGACAAGGAATGAGTAAACGTTCGTGAAATGCAACGCCCAACCACCGGCGGCGCGCTAAAGTTGTTTCACGACGGGAGAATTCAGGTGGCAGGCCGCGGTATCATGCCAGGGTTTATTGAATATAATCGAGAGTTGGTAAAACCCGGCGAATTCCAACGTCGAAGCTTGTAGGGTGAGTAAAGTTCCCGCGCTGCGTCGGTTCTCGACAACGGTATTTCTACGCACTGATCTGGCCGGTGAGCTACAAAATGCCAAGCGTACTATAGTATACACTCTAAGAACAGTTTACACCCTTTGGATTGCCCCTTCTGCCACACAACGATAATCGTCATCTGCCTTGATGCGTTTCCTTTATTTAACGCTGCGAGCCCGGTACTTTCCAGTAACGAACGGCTTGCGCGTTATCAGCATGATAGCACTGCAGGAAATGCTATCATGCTGAGAACGCGCATGCCGTTCGTTACTGGAAAGTACCGGGCTCGCAGCGTTAAAGAAAGGAAACGCATCAACGCAGATGACGATTATCGTTGTGTGGCAGAAGGGGCAATCCAAAGGGTGTAAACTGTTCTTAGAGTGTACATCTGAACCTGAAGGAAGCATTTGATACTGCTTGACATCAAGGAGTGTTGAAAGCGCTCAGATAAGCGTGCCCTGGGATTTGCCTTAAAAACGTGTAGTTATTGCTTCGCGACACAGAGCTCATTGCCATAACAGAAACGTGGTTGCAGTGACGTGAAGGACGATGAGGTATTTCCAAGCACTTACAATGTAATCCGCAAAGATAGAGCAACACGAGGCGGTGGCGTGGCGCTTCTAGTGAAGGAAGGACTCAGATATGAAACTGTGCCATCCATAAACGGGCAAGAAAGTGTGTGGTGCGAACTATTTCTTGGCAATGCCATTTTGCTAGTTGGAGTTAGGTATAGAGCCCCCGGAAGCCCTGTAGAATTTTTGTATACGCTTGACCAGCATTTATATAACATAAGGAATGCCAGAAGTAGAATCATTTTAACAGGGGATTTTAATTTACCAGGTGTCGATTGGGATGCGAGATTTACGGGGCCAGTGGAAAAGCTTAGCGCTGATATAATGTTCGAGATTATGCTTAAGCATAACTTTGTTCAGGTAGTTCATGAGCCGACCAGGACACAGAGGCAAAATCAATCTACGATACATCTGTTATTTTTTACTAACGAAACATTTAATTATAGTGTCGACATTGAGGAAGGCATATCCGATCATAAAACAGTGGTAGCAATTTTAAGTATTGGCAATGCGCAATTAGAAAAAAATCCCTCTGTATATGTGAATAATTTTAATCGGGCTGACCACACATCGGTTATCGACTACGTAGAACGTGCTCTTGATAATATGCCGGTTGATAATGACATAAATAGGGTTTGGAGATAAAGTGTATCAGTTGTCCGCGCCTGTTTAGAAAAGTATGTGTCCAAGAAAATCAAGCGCATGGGAAAACCCAGTCCATGGGTAACTAGAAACATTCATTTGAAGCGGCGACTAAATCGTGCACGTAGAAGGATGGCAAGGCGATGTGCAGAAATAGCCAGTCTCAGTACGCAAGTTAAAAAAGAATTAAATGATGCGAAGGCGACATTTTTTTCAACTACAGTAATGGATTACGTACAAAACTCGCCTCAAAAATTCTGGAATTACTTATCTGGTTCTACGTGCAACATTTATGAAATTAAGTTAGACGGAAATGTCTGCACTAAACCAGCTTTGATCGCACAGGCTTTTAACAGTATGTTTAACTCTGTATTTACACCTGACAGTAGTAGGCACCCCATAAATAAATGTGAGTGATGGTTTGTTGCTGTGTGAAGATAGAAATGCTATTGTACTTTCTCGAGAAGGCATTCTAGCATTGTTGTTGACGTCTGTCAGCAGTGCCGCAGCTTTTTGAGATGTCTCATGCTTTCGGCGTCGCGATTAACAACAAGGAACAAATTGATGTTATAGCAATTGATTTTTCGAAGGCTTTTGACCGGATGTGTCACACAAAACTTATTGAGAAATTGTATAAACTTGGAGTTAATACACAAATTGTGAAATGGATCTATGCGTGCCTTAAATAGAAAGCAATATGTTCAAATAGCAGGCGAAAGATCATACTCCTTACCTGTTTTATATCTTGTGCCACAAGGTTCGATTTTAGGACCAATTTTGTTTCTATTATACGTAAATGACATTGCTAATGACTTGCATCCTAACATTGAACTGCGTCTATTTGCGGATGATTGCCTTATTTACTGTCGCGTTAACAATGTCCAGGGTCAAGTGTTGGTGGACGAATACTTGCAAAGAATTTATGACTGGTGTGTTACGTGCGACATGAAAATTAATTTCGATAAATCAGCTTACATGACTGTATCTAACAAGAAAACCCCGTTGCATTTTACTTACAGAATAAATAATAGCCCACTTCAACATGATAGTGAGCTTAGGTATCTCGGGGTCACAATCACGCACAATTTGAATTGGAACGATTACATTGAAAACATTTGTGGTTCTGCTCAACGCAAACTCGGTCTGTTAAGGCGAAAGTTGAAAGATGCTACACCCGAGGCGTACAAAACAGTTGTACGGCCCACTCTGGAATACGCATGTATAGTCTGCGATCCGCACCAAGTGGGCTTGATAAATAAACTGGAACGAATTCAAAGACTAGCCGCACGGTTTATCTTTAACGCTTATCAAAGGACGCAGTCTGTAACTGCGTTATTATCTCGTGCCTGTTTGCCCGAACTCGCAACGCGAAGAAAAATAGCCACGTTGAAATTCTTGTACCAACTGTACAACAATATATTCAATTTGGACTCCAGACTATACTTGCGTCCCCTGGACGAGTGTCCCCAGGTACAGGTCACCGTCATGCTGTAATGCCCTATGTGCCGCGCGTTGATGCCTTCAAATTTTCCTAAGTGAAAACTATAGCCGATTAGAACAAACTTGACGCAGATGTATTTATTGAAGCGCACACAACTTAATCGTTTGAGCGTGAACTGTCATGTGTTTGTCATTAACTGTCATGTGTCATGTAAACTGAATGCATTGTTTGTTTATTGCGGAACTGGTGCTACGGAGTACTTGTGGAAAATTTTTTTGGCTCCATCACACCGGCGACTTGAGGAGGTCGCGCGACCATTTGCGACTCGCGATCAAAATGCGACCGAAGGCGACTGATATTCACACCGGCAAGCCAGGCTGAGCGCGACCCAAATCCCCGAGATTATCGTTCTCAGCGAGAACCAACGGAATCTACGCGGAATTTGCCGCGACGCGGGAGGAGGCCGGATGTAGATATGTGAAAGATCACTTCCGGTGCGCCGCTGATTAGTTTATCAGTTTTGCGACTACGGTCGCGCGACTGAAAAATCGCGTGGTGAGCGACTGGCCCAAAATGGTCGCTTTTCGAGAAAAGCGATGGTTTGCGACCATTTGCGACCAACTTGGTCGCGCGACCACTGTCAGTCGCCGGTGTGAATGAGATTTCCCCCACCCCTGTAACAGCCCGCAAGGACCAACAGTATTGGAAATAAATAAAAATAAAGCCTTCTTCATAACCGGGCGCGCTTAATCACAAGCGACGAAGCTCCACCGACCACCCTCAACATCTTTCTTGTGGTACCGCTAGGAGTGGTCATCTCCGCGGCATTTTTTTTAAACCATGTAATGTGCATGCAGGCTGATCCGAAGGCTAAGCGGCCGCGGTGGCGCCAGCATAACTGTGCGTGCAACGACATCACAAGGCGGGTGGAGCCTGTATGCGGATCATCCTACACCGGAAGCGGCTGTGGACGAGATTCGGGGCACACTGCACCTACTGGCCGCGGTCACCTAAAGTCAACAGGCATGAAGCGTTCACCAGAAAAAAAAAGAACTAGATGTCTCATTATGGGGGAGGGGGGGGGGGCAACGAGAATGAAATAACAAAGGTAGGATTTATACATCGACGATAGGCGTCTGTATTGAAAGACCCGAAAGAGAATGGCGAATACACATTTTCGGTGTTCGGCTGCACAAAATAAAAATAGGCGTCCACACGTGCATAAGGCAACTGATACCGCCTTGAAGAATGCTCTTCTTTAGATTTAGAGAGAAAAAGCGAGAGGGAGAGACAGGTTAACTCCCTGCAGGTAGCGAGGCTCTGGGCCTGTAACGGGAGAAAAGAAATAGGCTTTTTAGGAATGTGTTTTTTTCCCTGGTTTGTTGTGGACTGGAAATTAAAAAAAAAAGGAAATGTGTTGGAGACGTTTATGTATAGACGTCTTGAAAATACGTTTGTTAGACGTCTTCACCTGGACCAATCACGTGAAGCCAGCAGACAATGACACCAAAAGAAAGCATTGGGTGACTTACTGGTCGTTAATTGAAATATAGAAATGATAAATAAAGGGAAATGAAAGTGGAAGAAAAGAACAGCTGGCCGCAGGTTGGATATGCTAACCCACGCCTTCGCATTATGTGTAGGATGCTTTTGCCGATGGAGCTACTGCGGTGCCGTTTCCCCGTCCACTGTCTTGAGTATTATGTGGCTACTAGCTCTAGGTCTGATAGTGTTAGACCGCGCCACAACTCACGGACTTGGTGGCGGATGTAGAACACCCAAGTCACGTGATAGTCAGTGCCGAAGTCACGTGATGCGTGAACTTGGGCACTTGGGCACTGACTTGGCAGAAGGCGACTGGCCCTGAAAACCTCGTCTTGTCGATACTCCTTACCTCTATTTCGTTGTTTATTGTTTTTCCTTCCTATTAACCCCTTTTTATTGCGATACAGCAATTATATGGATACTTCAGGCAAATTTGTGCCGTCACCGTGATATGTTATTTTATTATTTTTATTTTCGATGCCTTTAGCTTAAACAGGATGTTACAAAAGGGTAACCGCAACCCCCCCCCCCCCCCCCACCACGTTGTCATTCGCGTACAGTACAATATTCACTCTACAAAGTCTGCATCACGTACACAGTACATTACATCACAAAAACCAAGCTTTTCTTCAAAGCACTGCGCTGTGCTTGTGTCAACAAAAATGTCTTGAGTCAACGTTGCTCCAATCAACAATCGTTCCTGGTAAAAACGAATATCTATAGGGGCCCTGTACCACTTTTTATCGAAGTAGAGAAAGGCATTTGAAGTGAAAATAGGATATATTTCAGAAACACTTTGGTGCAATTTAGTACTTCAATGCGTTCAGCAGAAGCGGAGGTATTGGTAATCAAACGCCGCCTTCGCAGTGCTTCAGTTCCTTCTTCAGTGCCTTGCATGAGGCGCCAATATTACCGTGAACAATGTTTTAGTAAACGAGAAATTGACCTAAGTGCAGGACACGATTTGCAAATCACAAGGGACATTCGAGTGCTATTATAGCCCGATGACGAAGACACTCCTCCGTTTATTTCTGTCGCTATAGTGCTAATATTCATTTCACGTTATAAAAAGACAATTGCATTCAGTTATAAGACGTAAGAAAATGCTACTTGCCCAGTTCTATTCAATGTTTAGAAAAAAAAATAATTGATTGACGTTACCCTTGGCAACGACGCGGGCGGTCGAAAGGTTTCGTTTGCGCTCGACACTGCATCGCCCGCGTGTCAGTAGTTTCGTTATCGCTCAATGCTGCGCTGGCTTTTCTAGCTCGCGAAACTCGCACAAAAATGCAAGTAGCCGAGATTTCCACGTCTATGCGATGTGTCGCGGGTTGCCCGAACGGTCCACCCCACTTGAGCAAAAGCAGTTGCAGCGGTGAATCCAACGCTCTGTCCTGACTCGGTTTCTCCATATGCCGTCTGTCGGACAACGTTTTACTCACAGACGGGTGCAAAGGGCGAAGACAGCGTATGCAACGTCACAACTACCCCGCTCGGGGGCGGGCGATTTGGATTGCGCCAATGGTATTTTAATTAAGAGTCCACGTTGACTCAATGTTTGCCTTTAGTGTGCCTTTAACGTAGACGCCGTGACTTACGATTTTTGTGCCTACGACGCGCTAACCGTAAGCCAAACGCCGTTGTCCTCAGTGAGCTATAAAGTGTGCTTAGCCAGTGGTCTCGCGGCGGCCGCGGTATCTACGCTATGAATAAAGGGAAAAATCAGACATTCACCCGGTTCTCCACCCGGATCTACGCTATGTAGACATCCGCTATGTAGATCTACGCTATGTAGACATCCACCCGTTTCTCCACCCGGTTATCCACCCATCCACCCGGATCTACGCTATATGTAGCAGACCGCAGCGACCAATAGCAGCCGCGTATGGGAATCCGCTTTATTGCAGAATAAAGCGTCCGGAAGAGAATGAGGAGCAGGCTTCTGTTGAAAAGAGACCGTTTGAGAGAAAGGTGACTTCGCGACTGGGCTTGCTAGTTCTACGCCCCGCATACGACAGCAAAACTTGACGTGGTTGTTCACAGCAGCGTGTGCTACCCGCAGACTATTTTATTTCACCAAGCCCGAGGGGTGGTTCAGGGCCCCTTTAAACGCATCAATCCGTGGTACATGAGGCAAAACATTACGATTACGAAACAGTGCGATTAGTCCGTGATGATGCTCGACCTGGTGGTCTGAAGTAAACTGCGGAATGCAATTTTAAGCTGAATTGGCGGCGAGGAGTTACGGAGTCGCCCTCTATCGGAAGCGCCTGGCTGGCGTAGTATGAGGGATCACGTGGCGCGCTCCTCATAGCTTTTGCTGTCAGCGCTCACTGAAAACACCACGCGCCAGCTTTCCCGGACATTTCTGTAAGCACTTTCGAAACGAGAGAAGTTTCTTACTGTCTAAATAATAATCTTGGGCAAACTGAAAGCACACAATCGTTTACAGTCGCTATCTCTTTACCGAATACGTACAGTGAATGCCACTGCGCGCGGTCGCCGCGATGGAGTCTGCCGAACCGGCTTCTTGCGTGAAAGGTAGGTGAACGCTGAGAGCAAACTATGTGAAATATGTTCTTATAGTGTTTGTATAACTAAATGGAGCGTAATAGAATGAAGCCTCAATGCAGCGATCGCGCAGATTCGCAGCGACCGACTGCGCGTCTGCATGCTTGTCCGCGCACTGTTTCGCTTTCTCCGCGCGTGCGTTTTCGCACCGTGCCATGAGCTTTAGGCCGCAGAATATGAGCATTTGACAGTATACAAGCAACCACTGTTGCGTAGGCGCTATCAGAGCTGTTCAAAAATAATTTCGTTGTAGAAACTTCAACGCCTACGGGGACTGTGATGTGCCGTCGCGACGATTCAATCTTTTTTTTCTTCAAAATTCTTTGTCCATTCGATACTATTTCTCGAGTTGCGTCGCACTGTATGTTTATCGGCGTTATCAGCGTGCAATTTCCCGCTGCTCCTTTTTTGTAATCCAGTGCATTAATTCATAACACAAACATGACCATATGCCATGCTTTCTTCAAATGTGCTTCTTACCGCTGCCTTTCCACTCCACTGAACTTGCCAGTATCTATAGTATCGACAAGTTCATAGACCAAGCCGTCATGAGATTAGTCGGGCAGCGGACTCGAGCGTGCATCTCAGTGCGCGTTTTCAGAACATCGCAGACCGGGCGCCGTAGCAGAAATCTTCCCCGCGTCTGTGCTTGCTGCATACCCGAGTTGTAGCCGATGACTGTTTGACGGTTTTATGTTTCGCGAGCCAAGCTTCACACAGCTTCTTGTCCTGGGGCTACGTGTGAATAAGGCTGACACCGGCCTCCGTGACGTGCGTCCGGCCCTGCGGCACCGAGCAGTAGCCTACCATGTCGCGCGCCTTCAAAGGCAGCCACTGCCTATTGTAGTGCTTTCAAGCGTTGTAAAGGAGACACTCGAAGCGGGAAAATTTCGCCACTAAATGAAAACCGCAGCGTACGAGGGAATTTAAACTCGTTTTCAGCTCGCTTCGGCGCGCCCGAAGCAGCCGACACGGCCGCTATGTCCACGTGATCCCTCCTAGCACGTCACGCCGACGGTGGCGCCAGCTTTTCCAGTGGTGGAGCTCGAGGCCAATAGTCATGGTGGTGGTCGCACTCATACAGTTTGCTACAATAATAGTTATTGTCTGAAACTCTATTGTAGCGCTCGTGTGTATAGGCTCTCTGCTGGACGAAACGAGACCGTAGCTTGAAGCGAGAACGCTAGTGCTTAGCAGTGGGAGGCAGAACGCTACTATGGTTCCGCTACAGCGATGATTGAGCGGGAACCATCGCATAGGAGGCAATAGGAGGCTTGCCAGGGCGACCACTTGGTTTCCTTGTTTTTGCAGCCAAACCATGGCCCAACGCACTGCTCCCCACTCGCGTCCTGATCATCTTGTAATCCTCTGCCCGCGGAGCAGAATGGGCGTCAATGCCGTGACAGCACGACCGAATGTGCCTCCAGCGTCCGTGTAATTGATATCACAGTAAAACGTCAATGAGTGCGCAATAAAGCAACGCGTATTCCACGAGCGAAGCTGTTACGCTCGAAAATGCTGACTATAATGACTTTCAAAACAATAATTCATAAGAAAGTGAAACCGAAACCATTAGTTAGTGCTATTTGAGCGCCAAACACGATGAAGCGTCCGCTTGTAGAAGCTGTTTCGAGACACGTTAGCAGCGCCTCTATGGGACCATTCGTTGCTGTTGGAGTCGGAAACATCGTCGTCGCGATCGGCCCTCCCGTTCACCACCTCAACAGGTGACCACTTTCTCCAAGCGCCCCTCTACCAAAAAACAAAAAGGAAAAGAGAACTCGGATATCATCGGGAACATGTTAGAATTGCATTCAACGGGGCTTGTGTGTTCGCTCGAAAAGTGCGGCAATCGGCGGTCTGTGAACTTGCGGACTCCTTGACCGCTGCAACGAGCCATGTCTTCGTCATCGGACCGACGGGAAGATCGCCGAAACTGCCGACTCGAACGAAGCGTTTTAGGCCTAGTGCTCTGAACCGAAGGGAACCCCCTAACGCCAGCACCACGCAGCCAGCGGCAAAGAAGAGCTGTTTGCGGCGCCCGCGAGCGTCGTCTCGTCTCCGCGTCACAGCGACAAGGACAGCCAGGGGCTTGCCGTTAGTTCTTTTTCAAAGTGCGCTCCGCGGCTCTTCGGGGCCCGGCGAATCTCCCGACGGAGTTCCCCATGAACCGAGCGCTCGTCATGCCTGCCAAAGTGTCCCGCAAAGTTGCGACCATGATCATCCGAAGTCGCAAGTCCATCATGAAGGATGGCTTCATCGTAAGTATGGCGCATGTCTTATCGTTTGTCGCCGCTGTGATTAACGAACGGTCGTTTTGTTTCCGTTTCGGAATGTCGCGTTTTCGTCAGTCTTGCTCTGTGCGCTCGTCGGCCAACGCGTCGTCAGCGGTTTAGTCGACGTATCTGGAGGCGACACCACTCCCATTAGTTTCTTATGTCGCTCGGGCGGTTTCCGTTCTCGTTGAATTCCATCCGTGCGAGCCTGACCAAGCTACGATTGCGATGCAATCGTCCTTGTGAAGTGGGCTTGAGGATGTCGTGTAGCAACGCTCGATGTTCGTAGAGTAGGTTTGATCGAAATGGTTACAGTCGGGAACTGAATCGACTAGTGTGCTCATAGAGGTGCGATTCGTGTAGCCCTAAACGTTCGCCAACTTCGCGTTCAATTAGTGTGCCCGCGCTTTTAAGGTTTCTGTTTTCCAGGGTACAGTTCCGGGACTTCGCTTCATGCGTCATAGAGGAGATACTTCCTAGAAGTCGCAGTTAAAGGTCTTGCCTTTTCGTAGCAGATGTTAGCCTAGCGTTTACAGCAGCACTGATGGAAGATAGAAAGAAACAAAAAATAATAATAATAAGGACGCAGGTGGGCTTAGATCGCAGAGCTGTCTGCTGACGCTTAACGTTGCAGCTGGCAGTTGGTGAGAAAGACGAGGCACTATTTGATGCATTTGCGATCCGGCCAGCGAACAACTATTTTAGGTCGTGTCACATGTTGCCCAAGAGCTCATAACAGATTGCACGCTTCATTCAGTCTGAAAAAAAAAAAATCACATTGCAGTGCCACATGTCTGCACTGCTGCCTAGATTCAAACCATCATGCGGAAGTGTTTTGAGTCAACACACGAGATAAAAAGGCTAAACCTTAAACGCATATTCATGCAGTCTACTTGACTGTATGCTGGGAGTAGAATTATATCAATAGAGAAATGTTGCTGGCATATATTTGGGTAATGTTCATGTCCACGTTGTATGCTGCTGTTCTCTGCACATTTTCTTTGTGCCTCTGGGCAGTATTCAACGGTTGGTTGCTCTTCTGTCTCATGCAAAAATACATCCATATAAATTCCAGCCCCATTGGTGCTTGAAAAACCAATACATACATCCCAGTGTCTTCATAATTACCTCAACATCGAACATATATGTGGTACAATAAATGTTTCGAGCTCTGGTTGTGCCAAGAGCCATAACACTTTGGAATGATCTCTTAGGTGCCGTGGTTTCAATTACTAACCGCAAGCTTTTCTGCGATTAGTTAAATGCACCCATCTGGACCTTTTAGAAATGCTTAATCATGCCTTTTTTTTTAAATACTGAAACATGCTAGACAGAAAACCCGTGCGAAGCAACATGTCTGTGCACTGGGCTAGCACAAACAGATCTGTACGAGCTGACTGTGTTTGCCTCGGCAAGGTACGGGCGTACCACAGTTATCCTTTCCTGATTGAAAGCTTTGCACCTGGGTCCTGTGCAGACATCGGGGTTTGGCGAGCCAAGCGTCTACCATGCAGTAGTGGTCATCTTCCTCGAGTTCTTTGCCTGGGGACTCCTCACCACACCAATGATCACGGTGAGTTGCATCCTTAATGCCACGCTTGGTTCGAGACCTCTTGTGTTTCATCATCTGGGAGCTACCAGAGGATGAAGAGTGTTTTGTGAGGCTTCCCCAGCTACAAGATGCGTCTTTGTTGCCCTCCAAGTCCCGCAGTCAGCTGTATCAGTCACCAAACTGCTTTTCCGTGGTCCGCTGGCCACACTCTGCGCATTTACGTTTCGAACAGCTCCGTGAAAAGTACTGAATTTTATTTAATGAAGCTTGCTACCGCATACAGTAGAATGCAGAAACAGACTTGCACTCGTTGCTGTGCCTGTGTCCATCGCTAGCTTGTTAGCGCACTCAAAGGTGAGTTGTAGTTCAAGTGAGCTCATCTCGTGAGAAAAAGTTGCACAGCAGCGATTTTACTAAGTGAGCAGAGAACATCACTGGCCTGAACAGGCACAACTCGGGGTGCAAACAGTGCTAATTTCTTTCTATTTTTTCTCGCGTGATACCTGTCCATTAAAGGAACACTAAGGAGAAAAATAATTTGAGCTGTATTAATTACACTTCTAAAATGCCAGAAACACCACTCTTGCTGTGAAAGGAGTATTGCTAAACCAGAAAAGGCATAAAGACTAAGGACAGGTGGCACCGCCTCCTTCGAAGTTTCCACACTAGTTCGCTATGATGTCATGGATTTTGACGACGCCTACTCTTCCTTTGTTAATTGTCTATCTGTACAAAGAGACTGCAATATATCGTAAAGAAGCCGAAGAATGAACTTGGAACATTGCCCAAATATGAGATAAATACCTTGAAATCTGTGACGTCACAATGACGCAACGGTGTTTGGGTTTCAGTGAAGAACTTAAAAAAAAACATGAAAGTTCGACCTTTATTTTCTCTTCTTGTGATCAAGTTCTTATCGTGAAATAAATGAAAATAAAATTTTGGAAGAATTGCTACTGCTCGTATTCAATTTTGCATTGCAACATGTGTTCCAAAGTGAAACCTCAAGAAAAGTCATGAGTGAATGTTTTATTAATTAGCTACCTGAAACATCTCAATTTGTTGCACAAGCATTGTATACGTCTCCAGCTAATCCACCTGCACAGATTGAGATGTGCAATATGCTCCATGCGATGCTTTAAACCTTTGCTTGAAGAGTAAATCTATTTAATTAGCCGCCCGTACATAGCAATTTATCATGCAAGGTTCAACAGAGATGTCGAAATATGGCTGTCCCCCTCAATCCTTAGTGGTCACATTATGCTTAATGAGGGCATCGTCCTCGGCAGACTTCATGGCACGAATATGTACGGTATATGTACAGGTAATATATGTATATCCAGTTGCCTGCTCCTAATGTCTCGTACACGACAGCTGCAGTTGAAAAGATGATCCATGTCGACTGCCGTGGTTGCGAGGGGTGCTGGCTAACACGCCCAGGGCTAACTTTATACACATCTACACATAACCAAGAGAGTGGCCTAAAGGATAGCTATCACCACAGCTTAATGATAGAGCATCGCATGCATAATACGGAAGATGTAGGTTCTACTCCCACTTATAACATTTAGAAATGCAACATGTTCACGGTTGCGCCTCTGCCAAAAATTTGCACTAGCAGTGGAACAGAATGCATCGGATTACTGCAATACTAGCTCTGTGTTTCTGCGGTGGAGCTCAGTACCCACTATCCAGCCGCTCTGGCCACTCACTCTTACACTTCTACCGACTCGGCAATCCGCTTGCGTTTACCGGAATTCTGTACACACTAAAGCTCTCTTATATCTCGTCAAAATCCTCGATGTCATGGCGAGGTTGTGCAACACCTTCAGAGCTGTGCGGCCACCCATTGTTCATTCCTGCAAGCTCCGTCTCGTACCAAGGCTTCCTTCACAGTAAAAGTGACTTTCTCTTTAGTGTTCCTTTGAAATCCCTCTGTAGGGTACCTCTAATGGGCCGTACGGGCTCCCTGTGTGAACGAAAGGGAGAGAGAGACTCTGTTGTAACTCTGAATACAATTAGTCGCTTTCAGGTGCCGTCAACCAATGGGTGCACCTGTGGAACCAGGCCACTTTTGTGCTCACAGCCACCAGGCAGGCACCAGGTGCAGCAGCACCCACTGGTGCACCAGAACCTTGGCGCATTTGTTGCTCTTAATGCAGTCTTTGATTCTTTCCAGGCATTCTTGCGGTAGGTAGACACCTGCCTTGCCCCGGTAGGGGCATCTTCAAAGTAACAGTTACCTCAGAAAAGAAATTCACAGTTATTGCTGTCAACAGTGCAGTTTGAACCGCGGTCCCCTAGTGCAATAGCCTGTTGCTCTAACCATCAAACCACAGGCGTATGAATGGTGCCACCGAATAGCAACGTTTCAACACCTTCCCTAATGCGTGTAAAAGCGATTGTGCGCCACTCTTCCCTGACGCAGCTATCATTTTGGGGTACTTTGTGCAATGCACTGACTTTGGGGTTGTCCCAGCTTACCCAGTCCGCTACTTTCATTGCCAGCCCACCAGGTACTAGCAACAGAGCGGGATGTAAAGTCTCCTTGCCCGAGTACAATGCATCGGTTGTCGTGTCATTGCCGTTGTCAGCGCACGCATGCTCTCACTGTACGCACATTTACTCACCTTGCACGCACACATTGCGCCCTCTGGTAACACTTTAGTATGCGTCCGCAAAGGAGGATAGATCACCAGCTGCCTGCCAAATGCTATACACAACATTAATTTCTCTACTGCGTGGGATCTGCTTAACTTTTTGTTTTTGTTTCTGCTCAGCGTCAGCATTCTTGGCACGAGTGACATCTTGTGTTCCGGGAGCAGTGTCACAGATGTCGCAGATTGCTCACACTGATTGAATGTGGGCCTTCAGTAGAATTATTTTTTCTTGCCACCTAGCGTTCGTTTGCCGTGTAAGTAAATCAGTGATTTATTAATTACTGATCATGTGTAATCACTTTGTGAATGTAAGTATATCAGTGATTTATTAATTACTCATCATGTGCAATCACTGTGTGAAAATGCAAAGATAATTCCCCGAAATATTATTATGGGACAGGGAAATTTGTAGTTTTTGTGTGTTCTGAAAAAATTGGCAGTTTCGCCTGAAGGTCGAAGCACTGACCTGTGGTAGCAGGGTTTAGTGTTGCACTTAGCTTTCTCGGACAGTGTTCCAACCATACGCCGGTCCGACTAATGCGGACGTGACATATGTGGGTGCGCCAAAATTTCTGGCACCCTTGAAAGCTTGAACACACCGTGTAGCGCCTGTAATGACATTGCACAGGCTCCGCTATACTGCCTGTCAGAGTCTGCACCAGTAAAATTGCATCACTTTCAGGTTTGAGCACTCGTATTGTTTTGCACACTTAATATTTAAGTCTGAGAAGATTTATGATAAAAGACGCGCTTGTGAATGTTATGTTTCGTGACATTTGTTTGTATGCTGCCATTCTCAAAATTCCGATGAAAATTTAGTCAGGAATCTAAGACCTGTTACGAGCAACTGTATAGTGATTGAATAATGTAGCAATATAGCCCACATATACAGCATGGATAAGCATATAGCATACATATAGCTAAGTACATGTATATGCATTGCCCCATAGCGACAACGGCAACAAAAATTCTCTTGGAGTGTCCGGGTGAATGCTATCGCAATAAAAGATTTGTTACCCACAGCTGTATTCAACCCTCCCGCCTCACCCCGTCCTCCTATTTCTGTGGATAACCCTGCGTTATGATAAACTGAAATGCTGACGGTGTCACTTGTAGAATACTTTTGAAATCAGAATAATTATTCCCATTTAGCTCATTTTTCTTTCTTTTTCAGGTCTTGAACGAAACATTCCCAAATCACACCTTCCTTATGAATGGCCTCATTATGGGAATCAAGGTGAGTTCTCGCACAAGCCCCCCCCACCCTCTCAGTGTCTCTCTTAAAGCTTCATTCTGGCTTCCAAGGTGAAGCTGGGCTTGAAATGATGAAACTACGTCTGCAATTGACCGTTGCCGTGGCAGTTGTCTCGCTCTCGATCTTATTGCTAGTGTGAATGGCTGGTGGCCAAATGCCGGTCGTTGAGAGATTGCTCTTGTGCACCTAGAAGTTTTGTGAATATGCACGCCTGGTTCAGTGCAACTAAAAGGGAGGCAAGTTGGTGCACATGCGAAATGGTCAGGTTGTTCTCTTTCTTTCGCTTTTCTTTTGTGTGTGTGTAATCTTATGCTGCTGAAGTAGGCTGTGAGCCCCATTATCTGGCACCATGGAGACCTCGCCAAGATGTCTTAACCCTTTGAGTGCCGGGTGTTCAGGGCGGCTCTTGCTGCCATGTATCGGGAGATGTTTCCAAGATGAATCAAGCTCAGTTTATGTTGAAGTGGCATGTTAGCAGACCTAAATTAAATTTGATTTGTATTTATTGCCCATACTTCTCTGGAAACTTCACAAGCTTTCTTGATCACAATACATAGTAAAACAAAAATTATTATAATGATTTTAATTAGGCAATAGTATATCAGAAATAAGACGAATGTTCTTTTTTAGTGATCACAGTCCTGCAAATAACAGTTCAAGCGAAGTTTTTTAATTTAAGCACCACTAAAAAATCGCGTGTTCTTCTTGTGCGGGTCAGTCATGTCATAATTTGAGAGGCGTGCGCCATCCGAGCAACACTGCCTCATAAGCTTCTTTCTGTACAAATTAAAGCTGCCATGACATTTCACGTTGACCGAGTTGCGTACAGATATCATGTCCAGTACATGGGACTTCAAGATGGCATATTATTTAGAAAAAAAGGCAGGGAGTGAGCCGAAATTGTTGCACAACTTAACTGAGGCACGACGTAGAGTGCGTACAAATACCCGAACGAAATAACTCTGGTACGGCACTTACAGGAAATTATAACGTCGAAAATATTAACGAGCTGCGGCAAAACTGCAAGCTAGACAAGATGACGCAAATCCTTAAGAACATGTATGCCTGTCCTAACATCTTGGCCGGTTTGTGACACCTAGTGACTTCGGTCTAAACCGGTTTAGCATTTCTCTGTACTGTCTCTCTAACCGGCCGGCACCACCGCTTCCATTTCCAGGGCTTCCTGTCGTTCCTAAGTGCTCCCCTGGTGGGCGCCCTGTCGGACGTCTGGGGCCGCAAGTTCTTCCTGCTGGTCACGGTGTTCTTCACGTGCGCGCCCATCCCGCTGATGCGCATCAACACCTGGTGGTACTTTGCCATGATCTCCATGTCGGGCGTGTTTGCGGTCACCTTCTCGGTGGTGTTCGCCTACGTGGCGGACGTGACGGACGAGCAGGACCGCAGTGCGGCCTATGGTCTCGTCTCGGCCACGTTCGCCGCCAGTCTCGTGACGAGCCCTGCGCTGGGCGCCTACCTGGCGCGGCAGTATTCGGATGCCCTGGTGGCTGCCCTGGCGTCGGCCATCGCGCTCCTGGACGTGCTCTTCATCCTGGTCGCGGTGCCTGAGAGCCTGCCGGAGAAGCTCCGACCCGTGGGTTCGTGGAGCTCGCCCATCTCTTGGGAACAGGCTGACCCCTTCTCGGTGAGCGAATGCCTGTGATAACGATGTGGCCCAGCTGTGCCCAGAGGCCTTTTTCTTTATTCATGCATCCTAAGGGCTACGGTGTCTCAATCTAGCCGTTTTTATGTTTTCCAAAATTTCGTTCTGGCCGGATTCTAGTATAGTTGGTGCTTGGGACTGAAGTGCCAACTGTTTCTTGTTGGGATTGCCAAATCTTTCTGAAATTGGGGGGAAGGGGGGGGGGGGGAACGCGTAAATTAGTTGTTGAGCTTTGATGTTACTTTAGTAAGGGAATTTTTGCTGCCAAACGAGTAAAACGTGAAAGGATGGGGCATATTGAGAAAGTGGATTTTTCTAGACAGCCTGAATATACGAATAGTTTGTGAGTAGGGTTTTTGCAAAACCCTTGTCAATATTGAAACAATTTAATGTTAGATGTGAACTCATATATCACACTTGTCTGCTTCAAATCTTTGAACCTATGCAGATTACAAAACTTATATTTTTATGCAGTATCATGGATGTGTAAGCCTCATGCTTAAAAGTATTTTGAACTTTATCAATTTTCAGCAGTATGTTTAAAGAGGATCCCTAAACCTAAATTGTGCTTCCAACAGTCAGTGACATTACTTCTCTCATAAGTGCAACCATTTTCATTCATATCATCTTAGTGATAATCTAACAAGAGCACTTCTGCATTTCACATTTATTTGAATAGGGAAATCGGTGTCGGGCCCCCAGCTAAAGTGTCCTCTAATAGATTGTGCAATTAGTAAATTGAGCAGATGCTATGGTGTTAGCACTTCTGTGGCCATTTGCTTGCCTAATCGTTTCTTGCACTTCTTTTGTAGGCAATGCAAAGCAAGTCCACTTGTTGTTGAAGCTTTTCAAAGTAACGTTCCATCCGTCCTTGAAGATACGAGCCCGCTACCCTCGTATTGTGTTGCCATGCAGGCGCTGCGCAAAGTAGGCAAGGACCCGATGATCCTGATGCTCTGCGTCACCGTGTTCCTGTCGTACCTGCCCGAGGCTGGCCAGTACTCCTGCTTTTTCGTCTACCTGCGCCTGGTCAGTTTCCTGGAATTTGGTTGCCATTCATTTGTGTGTGGCGCTTGTCCTCGCCTATGTGGTTCAGTGTTGGAACATTTCCCGATCAGTTCGTGCCATTGTGGCCGAAATCTGGCCGCACAGTCATCCCCAAAATGAACCTACCCATTTTTCTACACTCGGGTTTCATACCTGCCAACTTTTGGAATTTATCGTACAGTGCCCAATTTTTAGAGCCTGTGTACAATTGATGTACAGACACGAATAACTTCAAAATTTTTTCCTTCACCAGTCTGGGGTAACACTAATACTGAAGGAATAAAAGTAGAGTCACCGAACGATTTTTTCATAGATTGATTGTTCGGACCCGTCGATCGTACGCACGTACCCACCCATGCATCAACAACACCAATGTGCGTATGAAACCAATGTATAACGACAACAGAAATTTTGGCAGATGTTAAGTGATTATTCATGAATGCACTTCACATTGTTGTTATTTATGGACAATCGCTGTTTGCAGCTGTTTGTAGCCAATATAGCTGAGTGCTCCTATGGCGTCGATAGCAATTTTTCTCTTTCTTCATAAACATGTGTAGCAGACCATTGTAACTGCAACTGTAAGAGCAGAGTGTCTGTCGGCAACGTCTCCACAGAACAAAGCCAGCGAACATTAAATAAGCAGGCAACTTCTTGAGTAACCGAATAATATTCAGTACATGTCATTAGATTTTAGTACTTTTTGGCTACGACCAGTTTAAGCTTTAAGGTTGGCAGGTCTGAAAAGAAGAAATAAACAAAAATAGTGCTAGCAGCCTGTCTGAAATAGCAGTTTGAAACTACTGCGTGCTGTGAGCCACTTGGCAACGTGTCAGCGACCACACCTGCGTACTACCAACCCCGCCAACTCTTGCACTCGCGTGTGCTTTGTACACACGTGGGGCATCTACCGTTAGGGAAAAGCCTCGAATTTCCAAGGAATTTATCATTTCTGAAAAAATTCATTTTAGAAAACTGGTAATATTCACCCTACTTGCATTGGATGAGGAAAATTGTTGCCCACAGTTTCAATCAAAGAACAGTAAGTCCATTACAAAGAGCATGCAGATGGCGGTCCCAAAGTCAAGGGCAGCAACGGGAACCCTCGTGTGATTAAACAGTGGATATGCCAAAGCTAGTGGTATGAGAGAAGGAAACGAAGTTTTCAGCTTAACCTACGCAATCCTGTAATAGTGATCTCTTTTTTGCAAGAGCAAGCGGGACCAGGTAGTTGGAATAATCGGGAAGCACATGATTCGGTCAAATCTCATAGTGCATTCCACCTGATTTACCTGCTTACTGGTAGTAGTTGGAAAAAATTATGGGCTGGCATAGTAACTTGGCATGCTGTGAACCACCATTTTTATCCTTGCACCTGAACTGCCTCTGGCATACACTTGCCAGGGGCATTTTCAATAAATAAATTCAGGGAAAAACCTGGAAAAGTTCAGGAATTTGAGAATGTCAAAATAGTCATATCCTAACACAACCTGCTGTGTTTTGGTCGAAGGTCAAACATGAACATCAGAGCGTGTGGTCGTGGCTTGCGGCATAGCTCGCAGTACATGGAGGATGCTTTGATACGTATTGCCCTGTCTAACATCTCTAGTACCCCAGTTACACGGGGCACTTTCGTATGCGATTGAGCCCAACTGGGATAGAACTTCTCAATAGTGATTGGCTCCCTTCTGCAGCTTGCACAAGTTAGCCAATCAAAATTAATTAATAATTGACTTATTAGTTTACAACGCAGCTTCCAATGTGTGGTTAGACCTTTGATTTGTGTGTCAAGAGTGCTTGCCTCTTTTCTGTTTGCACAAATTACATCCTCGGCTCATCAACAGGTGATGGGATTCTCGGCGGAGGAAGTTGCATTGTTCATCGCCGTCGTGGGCCTCCTCTCAGTCATTGCACAGGTGGGTTGCCAGCGCCATTGTTGTCGACCAACATCTTTCAAATGACCTGCAGTTTGTCTAACTCACCTAAACGCACAGTGGCATCTTTGACTCCTAATGACTCAATCTTTAACTACCATATTTATTCGAATATAAGCAAACCTTTTTTTCCTGTTGCCCAAAATGAGCTACCGACCTATATGTGTGACCAAAGCATCTCAACCTATATTTGTGAACAGAGCGAGCAAAAGTAGCGAGGTAACGCAGTTACTCCGTCGTGCCACCAGTGTATAGCCTGGAGGCTATCCAAACTGCCTTCAAGAAATGCTGCATGTCCAATGTACTCGACAGCACTGAGAAAGACGTCGTTTGGGATGCTGAAAACGCCTGTGACGCATCCAGTGAGGAACAGCTCTATTGGCGGTTCCGACATAGATGCAATTTGTGGCATCGACTGGCGAGGTTTAGTAGCCAAGCTTACAGTAACTAAGTGAGGTCATGTGAATTTTCTTGTTTCTGTAAAAAGTAGGAGTTGACCTATATTCAAATTATTACTATTTCTTCGTCTCTAGGCGAGGCCAATATGTAGGGGTTGACCTACATTCGTGCTTGACCTATTTCGAGAAAGTGCGGTACTCTTGATGTGTTGCAAAATGCTGCAACACGAACGGATTTCTACCAATTACTTGAGTGAATTGGTAGCAGAGCACAAATTGCATCATTACTTTATTTGCGATAATCACACATTGTCATCATACCGCGTTGAGGGGCACCAAATGGGAATGTGTTTTCCTTGCTTTGAAAGCGCGTATCAACGCCATGGAACAAGATGCGGCAGGTGTTAAAGCAATGATGAACACGGCGATACGTGCGAGCTGTGCCGAGACAGACATGCTGCACTGCAACACACCCAGAATGAGCATTGCCATGAGGGAAGCACCTATTTACAATGTGCTTATGCCCGACATATTTTAAAGTGAAACATGGCAAAACCAATGACAAGCATAGGATGTACTTCTATAAAAACAGTGCCATATCTGTCTAAATGTTTCTGTGAAGAGGGTTGATGGGAGACGTCACATGTACCTTTAGCCACAGCCTAACAGAGGAGCCACTCTTGCTAGGAGAAGAGGCTTGGTAGGCCAAAAAAGACACAAAAACGAAATAGATGGTTGCGAACACCACCTTGAAATTCCCTGACTAGTTTGTCATGGATTTCGAAGGAGGGGCCTGGTTAATTTTTTATTGGTAAAGATAGACTAGTAAATGTTATCCTGAAGGAGCCAAAGAGTGAATTGAGCATGTTTCGAGAACTTTCAATTAGCCATAGTGCTTTAAGTACAAAAAAAAAAGAAGCTTGCCTGGAATGTGAAAGGTTGGGGGTTGATTGATTGTGGTGTCTGGAAAGTAATGTGCCCGTGCACGGTGTGTATGCGAAGCATTTTCGCATGGACTTGTTGTTTCCCTGCATGCAGACAATGGTGCTGACACTGCTGATGAAGACAGTGGGCAGCAAGCACACAATCATGGTGGGGCTGCTCTTCGAGATGCTGCAGCTCGTGTGGTACGGATTCGGCTCGCAGCGCTGGTGAGTACTGCAAACCCTGGCTCATTTCTTGCAATGTTGCCACGGAGGGGAAATCTGGCGTCATCGTCCGTGCCAGTTCGGTGGTATGTTGCCTGACTGCCCCCGCCGCTGTGCTTCTCTCGTCCCAGGATGATGTGGTCGGCGGGCGGCCTTGCTGCAGTGGCAAGCATCTCCTATCCGGCCATCAGTTCCTTTGTGTCAACGCATGCGGAGGCGGACAAACAGGGTGCGTGATGTGTCTCGGTGCAAACTTCGTCAGCCCAGCCTCCATTTATGTATTTGGACACTCGAAAAGCGGCAAAATACAAAATTGCAACCATAGATAGCAGGCTATCGATGGGAATAGGCACGGACAGGAAAGTGTTAATCAATTACTTTTCTCTAATTGTTCAGTTACTTTCGTGGGGCAGTAATTGGTAACTGTGATCAATAACATTTTTTAAAGTAATTGTAATTGGTTACTTTTTCACCGTAACATGTGCAAAGTCTGGTTATAACGGAAGTCACATTTGACTCAAAAACACTTGTGTTATATCCTATGCTCCGTTTCATACATGTCAGGCAACACTGCGGAAGCAAGTGAGGCTTCTCTAACTGCTCGCATTTGTGAGCAAAAAATAGCGTTTAAAGTGCTAAGCATAGGTATAGATATGCATAATCTAATTCGACGTAACATAAAATCTCATATTTTCATTTCGCGATATATGATGTCCATATTACGTGAAAGGCGTAGCAGATCGTAACCTCCTCGCCACCGCACGAGCGTCTGGGGGTCAAAGTCGTCCAGTGTCATCGGTCAGTCGCTTTCAGGGATGTTATCACTTTCTTGAGATTTTCTGTGACCGAGCACTGTACACATTGCCATCTGCAAGAAACATCGTTCCTATCACTGCGCTGACACAACGCTGTTGCCCGTAGATGCCGACTCATCTGGCGCTGATTCACGCAAAATATTGCAAAAGTGATACTAGTGCCTCTGTAATTATTGACCGGTAACAGGCTTCGGCCCTGGCTTGCGCCTGTCCAAGAACCGTCGTCGCTTCTGCTTATGGCGTTCACCACTGGTGTCGTGCTGTGCTGCTTGCGTGCAGGCCTGGTGCAAGGCATGATCACAGGCATGCGCGGTCTCTGCAACGGGCTCGGGCCTGCCATGTTTGGCTTCATCTTCTACCTCTTCCACGTGGATCTGAACGAGGTGCCGCCCATGACCGCCCCACCCCTCTCCAATGGATCTGCAGTGCCCAATGAACTCAGGGTGAGTGGTATTCCTGTGGAAGACGGCAAGACCTCAGAGAACAGTGGTTCCTTTGGCTTAGCATCAACGTGCGGAGACATGCATTTTTTATTCTAGCTCTCCAAATGGGAAGGGGGTGGCCTGAAACATAACCATAGAGCTTGGCGAGCAATACACGCTTCACGGATGGAGCATGCAGCTGTGAGCATTTCAGCCAAGTTTTATACAGTGTAATCTTGTTAATTTGAGCTCGAAGAGGACCGGAAATTCATTAGAATAAAGTGGGAGTTCGAACTAAGGAGAGCTTTTTTAAGTAAAACGCCCGATCATTTGTGCGGTACAGCATGCAAAACCTGAACCGTCACTGGGCTTGCATTGAAAAAGCTTTATCTTTCCTCCATCAGTGCCCGACATGGGACGGAAGACAGAGGCAGCCTAGGTTCTGTATGAAGTCTAAGTGCGATGAGATAGCTAGCGCCTCGCGTGGTGTTAGCTGTAGGTGTGAGGGAAAACGTGCGACGTGCAAGGGTGAGCAGACAAGGATGGTGGCTTGATGCATGTAATACTCCTACATTGCCGATGTTGGAGGTGACGTGATCTAGCGTGCCTTAGGAGGGGGGCATGGGCAAGGGCAGCATGGTGTGATCATGCAAGCGCTAGGAGGAGGGGTAGGGGCGAAGGCAAGCGCGCTTGCTCTGGCTCGGCTTCCCGCGTGTCTTTCCTCGTTGTTCTTACGGTGCACACTAGCTAGCGACCCATCGAACCTTTGCCTTTGGCTCGTGCTTGTCTGAAAAGCGGTGCATGGGAAGGAGTGATTTTGTCGAAATAACCGTTGCGTGGCTTTGGGAGTTAAAATTCGTGGGAGTTTTTCTCGATTCATATATACGTAGAACTTTGCTGGGACCAACAGAGCAGTTTTAATTATCCGTCACTCTGAATTGGTAGATTTTGAATTATCGGGATTTCCTTGTATTTACTACTTGTGGCACCGGGAGCCGACACGGCACATAAAGACTAGCGCCCCCTCTGTTTAGAAGAGTGGGTTCCTCCTTGCCACTCTTGTGACTACCACCCGCAGCAGTGGCTGAGTGGCTGTGGTGTTCTGAGGATGAGGTCGCAGCTGCTGCATTCCGATTGGGGCAGAACACAAAAAAGATTGTGCATGTAGGTTTAGAAGCGCGGTAAAGAACCCAAGCGGAGCAGCTACCTGTCCATCACAAAAAAAAAAGAGAGAGAGAATTCAGCATAGACCGCTTATAACGTAAGTCGCCGAAGTTTCGAACTTCCACACTATAAGCGGTACCGCACTATCGGGTACGAGGACATTAAGTAATATTTCAAAATAGCCATTTTAAATTAGAAGTAAGCTGCCTTCGGAAACATGCCATCAGTGGTGGTGACCACAGAGTGACAGGTGATCTGGGGTAATTAGTCGCTAATTAACAAAAATACATTCTTCAACTTTGAAACCATTACTCAGTGAGCTCATCGTAATTCAGGGATTGAAGCGAGCTCTCCGTACAAGCCACATCAACTTTTGGACCTGGAAAAACGCGATTACCCGTATAACTGCGGCACGACGAATTTCGGCTATCAAAGAGCGCATGAAGCCGAAAGTGGGAGGCTGCTCACTGTGAGCGCAAAGTCACGCCCCTCGAGGCAACGTTGTACTTACGTCCCCTGGCAGCTGGCTGCCCGCTGCTGGGTAACATAAGACTGTCACCTTGAGGAGTGCTGCTTTGAACTCGCTGCAGCCTACCATTTCAAGAGTGACAAGAGTGACGATGTGCACATCTTCGGTGCGGACCAGGCACTGCTGATGAGCGGCGGGAGCACCGGGCTTCTCTGTCGCCCAGGCAACCCCGCACACCGGCTGAACCAGCATGCTGGCGACGCATATTTTTGCCCTTCTTTCTTTGTTCGTTCGCTTGCTGCGCATGACCTCCTCCTCCTGTGTGCCACCCTCATCGCCTTCCCCGCAGCCGGCGCACCTCGTTGAGAAGCACGCTGGCTTCCTCTTCTCCGAGATTTTCCAGCAGCCACATAATAACCCGTATTGTGTCTCGTGAGGCTTCACTATAAGCGATTCACACATACACTGAGTTCTATGGGAAAATAAACAGGAGTCAGAAAAAAACATGTTATGTCCGGTCCTGTGCTATAAAACGTTACATTATAAGTGGTCTGAGCTGTAGTTGCGGAGCTACGGTAGCGATGCACTGTTATGAAGCACGCTGCACTAAGGGAAGAACATTTCGCGCTGCTTAGAGGGCCATTGCATTATTGCTCCACGGAGAAAGCTGACGACAGAAAGTGTGGGATCTAGAACATTGCTGAAATGGCGAAACCCCCTACACGTTTTTCTCAAGAGCATCACTGCGGCCATGGCTTGCGCGTTGCAGCTCATATTGAACACTATAGCATGCATCTCGCAGAGAATTCTTGGCTCTAACAGGCTGTTGTACTTTTCTTCCTTTCCTTGCAGTTTGTTCCTGGACCACCTTTTGTTTTCGGTGCCCTGCTGGTAATGTTGGCATTGCTGGTGGCGGCATTCATCCCCGACAACTCGGGACCAGTCGCCACGTCAATGTCCGCTTCAACTGCCAGTGGCTCGTCACGAAGCGTGGGCAGCTCGCGGTCAGCACATCAGTCTGTCCGTGTGGGGGGCTTGGAGCTCTTCCACCACGACGTTGTTCACAAGCGCGGTGGTGACTGCGGAACGTTGCCGCTGATGCACGACACGGATCCGTTATAGTCGGCCTGCTCATGCCGCTGCTCGAAAGCGTCATGTTCTGTGTCACCGGTGCGGGGGCCAAATGATGTCGCCGAACTGTCACCGGCAAGGGCTGCGGGCTCGGTGGTTGTGACGGTCACCGGCTTGGTTTGGGACCACTGTTTCATCACGCTTGCACTATCGGAGTTGCACTCGTGTTGCTTGCGCACCCGTCGCCCACAGTTGTCCGTTTTCCGGAATGTCTTGAGCAAGATGCTGCTGTGGAAAGTGCCGCAGCTGTTCTGACCGTTGCTGCTGCTGTGTTCTGTTTGCCTCCGGTGCGGAAGTCCCGTCCCATCACACGACGGGTGGCACTGTGCGACAGCAGTGATGGAGACCGCAAGGTCTTTGGTCCCTTGACCTCGCCCATGTATGATGCAGCTGGGTTGAACGGCAAGACTGTGTGCAGTCGTAAGCGAAAAAAATCCTCGTCGCACCGCTACTACACCATCGTGACTATCACTTGTCTTTATGCCATGACCGGTGTGACCGTGACGGGCATTATTGCCTTGCCTCGTGCTGTCTCCGGCACTGTAAAGCATTGAAATGCCATGTAAGACAGTGCGCAATAAGTGATACGGTTGTTGCTGTGTTATTGCAATGTTCGACCATTTTCGAGAGGTGCGACCTTGCGAATGTTAGCTGAGCAGCCTCCTGTTTGTCGTTGCGTCAGCAGCGTCACGACCACAGAAAGTGTGCAACTCCGCCGGGCGCTTAGCCCCCCCTGAACTGGCCATCGATATCGGCTGCGAGCGCGTCATTTTGGAAGATTGCCTTGGTGACACAACCATACTTTTGTGCGAGAGTGGTTGTGTGTGTCTCTAGCGGTGTGTAGTAGGCTTGTCCACTGCCCAGCACTGTTACCACAATTCTGACCTCTGCGCATCGGCTCCAGCGAGGAGGAGAGCTGCGGCACTTATATAAGATGTTGCATTTTGGACGCTGATTAAAACCCAACCATGTTACTGATTTTCCGAACTGAAGGAGCATCGCCCGACACCTTAGCTGACCTCGTGTCGATGGAATACTGCTAGAAATTTCTATTGACAATATCACTTTGGACATCTGTCTTCCTTGTTTTAACCTCGCCATCGTCAGCTCATGTTTTCAGCTGTTCTAGCAAGAATAAAGAAAGCTAGCTGTCACCTGCTTTCTGTTCTTTCCGGTTCTATTTTTCCATTTCTATCTAAGTGGGTATCATTGCGCAGAAGAACAAACTGTTACGAACTTCTAAACTGTGAAGGACATTTGTGGATTGTGTTTGTTGGATGTTTAGTGAGGTTACGATATCAGTGGAGGGTGTGACGTTTGTTGGGAACACAAACAGTATTGCTATCTTCTCCCCACTTTTTTTCTGCTGCTGATGTTACAAAATATTCGTTCCTTCATGCTTTTTGTTGTCTGTCGTGTTAATTATGCAATGTGCAAAGAGTTTTCCTGTGGCATTCTACACTTCGCAGTTTCGAGTTACGTGCTGTCTTGTCCCCGGATAATGTAAGCGGTGTCGGTTTCCTTTTGGGCAGTCCTTAACCTTCACGAGAAGTGCGAGTGGGAAGAAAATCAGCCTCTTATGTTGCACACTGGCAAGAGGCACATTTCGTGTGTCTCAACTGGTGTCGGTTAATGTTGTTATTAAAATGTATGCCTATCTTTAGCTTGTTTAATTTTTTTTGTCAGTTGGCATTGCTACCCAGATGAACCAACTCTGTTGTGTGGCAATTGCATTTGCTAGTCAAGATAGAGGGGTGCATCACGAGACTGCGGCAAGGTGTTTCCGTGCGGTCATTGCCTTCTTCAACTGACGCTTGCAGTTTTTTCTTCTTTCTTTCTTTTTCCCTCTATCTGTGTCATGCAGTTGTCACACTCGTCCTCAGTTTTGCCTCATGCCTACATTGTGCCGTGTTGCACCTAGAAGGGTGGCACTTGTTCCCAGTGACCCACACTTGACTGCGTTGGTGCAGAAAGTGTGGCCGAGAATACCCGAGCGTGAAGTTTCGTCCCACTGTCTCTCACCACATTTGTAACTTTCCGTTGGTACCACCTGTACAAAGTTTGGCGAAGCCACTGCCTGTGCTTTCAGTGGTCAAACCGTTGTCTGTGCAAGAAAAAGTGTGCCACGCGACGTGCTGTTTGCCACGCTGGACTCGTTCTTATAAAACATGGCTCTCGACTTTACAATACCGGTGCGACGGGCTCTCGGACCCCGTCCGCCTATGAAATTTGCCAAGTGGCGGCGACTACAGTGTGCCGAGGATTTGGCGCCGCCATGCGTTGTCTTCAGACAAACCACCCACCGTACGCTCCGTTTTCAAAAGTGGGGTGCTGAAGGAGCCCAGTTTTTTTTTTCTCTTTTTCAAGGCTGGCTACTGCCATTTCTGTGGACTTGAACAATGCCAATGCTGCAAAACTTGACTGTTGTTTCACGGCTCAGGGGCATTTTGTTTTCTTGTTTTTCACTGTACAGTAGCTTGTGTCGCAACGGCAACCAGCTGCGTGTTTTGTATTGCATCTGCTACGAGCACGTCTGCCTTGCGAGCTGTATGGCATCGGTGATTCGAAGTGAAACCAAAGACATGAAAAATACAGTTTAGGTTTGAATGCTGTGGTGCTTTGGTGCTCTTTGAATTGTGCACGCTGTACTGGTCTGCTGGCTTCCATGTTTCTTCTTCTGATCTGTCAGGTAGGCACTTATCACTTTGGCCATTAAAGATTATAGCATGGCTGTATGCACCGAATGTACAGGACTCTAATAAAAGAATAATTTGCCAGTGGATTGCACCGCTGTCATGGTGAAGTTGCTGTTTCAAGAAATGTAAGAGAAGGGCTAAGCTATTTCATACTGTGATTGTAAAAAAGTGTATTTATTTGTTTATTAAGGTAACAGTGTTATGTGTCTCTTTAGTCACTTGACCTTGTGCGAAAATGCATCGATGACATGAAAGGTACAAAAAGGCCACGAGCCTTTGCCCTTCGGTGGGAGTTGAACCCCCGACCTTTGGTGTTTATGAAGGCGACATTAATTCAGATAGAGATAAGGCACTCAAATCCACTACTATAGGTAGGAGTCAAACCTTGAACCTTTAAAATTAAGAGGGAAGACTGCGAATTAAGGGTGATGTGTACATCATGCGTCTGTCTTTATTGCATCGGCACATGGACTTTCGCTTTCAAGTCGTCTTGGGGATAACAACAAGAGACCCTGTGAATTTCTCAGCATGCCTTACAGGCCTGAAGAATAGGGCATTGAGTAAGGGAAGCTTCAAAATTTTACATAAGGAGCATACAATTGTACAAATCATTATAGAACACTTTGTGTATAATAATGAAGAATCAAGTTTATGCTAAGTTGAAAAACCTGTGGGCAAGAGAAAAAATGCAGAAAAGAAGCAAAGCAAACAAGGAGTTAAAGGAAAAAATATGTATGTCATGATTACATTTTTCTTTGTTAGCTTCTGCTTCCAGGATATCGGTAAGCTCATTCTGCAAGTGGATGAGACGTGGAAATGCAGGTACAAGTTAAAAGCATCTCTTTAATTACCATAGACACGCGTGAAAGAAATGAGTGACGTGAATGGAGAGACTTGCAAAGTTATTAGTGATGACCTTGGTCCGTGAACGTATCTGTGAAACAGTGATAAAAATGCTACGTCACAATGAGTGTTCAAAGAAGGAATTGATAAATGGTTTTTAATTTGCATTATGCTTGTGTTGTAGTTGTAATATCGTGAGATGAATCGAGTGGCTAATTTCTGAACTGATTCTAGCGTAGTGGTTAAATAAATCTAATGAGGGGACCATATATACTGAAGAAACAAATTCAACCTTAGGACAAACAAATGTTAGATATGCTAATGTGTGTACATTAGTCTGCATCTTATGCAGATTCCGTCGTAAATAGCCCAAAGACCAGGAGGTGCCGCAGTTGTTTATATGTGTATCCCAGGAAAGGTTTGATGTCGGATTATAGCTAGATATTTGAATGACGTATACTATGTACACTGGGTTGTTATAACTACAGTACAAAAAGTTTGCATTGAAGTTATTGCGATTGAAAAACATTACATTCATTTGGATTAAGCGAGATTAGCCATGTGCTACACGAACTGCTGATAAGGTCGAGGTCATTTTGAATATTTACGTGGTCAGTCAGTGTATTAGTAATCACTCAGTAAATTATACAGTCGTCAGCAAAAATGCGCACATGAGAAGATATTCGGTAACTCAGTAATACATATCTGAAAAAAGTATAGTGGGAAAAATTGACCGGAATTCCACTGGGGCGCTGGTAAGACTGGGTAAATACAGTCGTATACAAGTCGTTTAATCAAGTCTTACTTTCAATAATTCAACAATGATGGGGCTGTCGGAAATGATCGAATAAATGGGGCAGTTATAATGGGGAGCAAACACACCGCTGGGCTATTTATCTCGATCCAGGCGCGTCCGCAAATTTTTAACCCGCATTCGTATTTTATTGGTTCCATGTATGTTTGTCCAAATTAACGCACCCAGTTTTTCAGAAAATGCGCTTGAATTCTCGTAAAAGTAGGGAAGATGCGAATTAAAGCAATGTCATTGGGATTTCTATGACTACAGATGCCTACATAGTAATGTACATAGTGCAGAGGCGTACACGGAGTAATGAAACAATTATGAAAGCTTTTTTGTTTATTTTTAATATAAAAGAAAAGGTTGGGCATGATCCTAGTGCATGACTTGAAGACCGTCGTTGAGAGGTGTTCAGAACGGTGTCCAGGCACACAAAATGTTGATACTTGTAATTTCTGCAGCGTCACCCAGAAAACCGAAACAACTCCCGAAGAGAACAAGTTTAGCAGACGCCCATGAGCGGCGTGTTGCCGCATCACTGTCAGAGAAGTATGAACGTGACGAAGAGAACTATGAAAGAGCATTACGCGACAAAATTGAAGCGAATGATAGTCGGCCCAAACACGTTATTATATCGCGGTTTCACCAGCGCCCGGTTTCACTCGTTTCACCCACCAAGTGAGCCAACATGTGGCGACCCTAGCGGCGCCTTTCGTAAAACGTTTTTCATTCACTCTCGTCGGGCCTAGTAAGCCAGGGGGGGAAGGTTTCGGTTTTGTCGTGTTTTTATCGTGGTACCTTCGCGACCCCGTGCGAAAACTCCGCAGGCTCGCTGGCTGGGCTCCAGGAAGAAAGCCGAAGAAGAACCAGCGTGCGTCCGCATCAGCAGCGCTCCTTCGTTCTTTTTCAATCCGGCCAGACAGCCGACGACGATCGGCTTCGCGCGGAGCCCAGCCGCCCCGTAGGACACTCGCTGGACAGCACGGCGACTCACGACACAGCAGCCACCGCTTGAGACGTCGTGATCGTCGTCTCCCGAGACTCGGAAGAGCATCTGTCGACTTCAGCTGCGCTATGAGGGACACTCGGCTACCAGAGCGTCGGTTATTCTCGCCACCAGCGCAGCGAAACCACTGAGCCGTCGGTCCGCGAGGAAGGAAGGTACGAGCTGCTCGGCGTCTTTTTACACGGGGACCGATCTGAAACTGCTTGCGGCCTTTGTGGTCGCTTGTGCAGAACGATGCAGACGGCTCCGGTCCCTAATCCCGCGTTTCAGTCGCTCACCTACGACTGTATACCGAAGCGCGCTCATCGCCGTCTCGCATGTCTTCGGTTCTGGCCGCTGCGAGGTCACGATCGCTCCCCCCTTTTTTTTTTACCCTGCGCCCATGCGCTGTTAATTCGGTCCACATTTCACCACGTTCTTGCTTCTCTTTCGGGAACGGGGGGTGAAAGAGTCGCGCAGCACGGTTCTTTTCCTTCCGTTCGTGCAGGTGTTTGCGTCTGTCTGATATACCGCGCTGGCTTGACGCGACAAGTCGGTGGCGTGGAGAAGGAATCTATGATGTTACTACGCGTATGGTTGATGAAAGCTCACGGCTAAAAAGTAGCAAGACACCGCGTTATTGCTTTTGCGCGCTCAGTGCCTTGTAAACGCCCGATATTCGCTTCAGCTGGGTGATACTGCGGCGCGATACGTAATGTTAATTATGCGAGGTTAAAAAACCCTCTTTCAGAGGGCATTGTGACTTGAAACGTCAGCCTCTCTTCTGACTTTACGTTACTGACGATCGGTTCACCGTCGTACCTTGCATGCGCGTGTGAGCTTTGCATAATGGCTCTGAGCGTGAAATGTTCCGAAGTTTATGTGGACAGACGTTGATGACGGCTCGCCGATAGCTTTAAAGCGCGCAGTATGGTACGTAGGCCGTCGGCGCGTACTCGCGAGGTCTGGCGAAAAACGGCAGCGTGCCGCGCTCTTGATCTGGTTGCTGCTTTCCCCTTTGAAGGTCGACACCTCCCGATGCCGTCTGGCGCAGAACTTAGCGCCGAACATTGTCGAACGCTCTCGAAAGGCGAGCAAGGCCGCAGTTTCACGTTCGCGGCCGCCGCGTTTCTGCCTTTGTATGGCGCACCGCGGGGCGATCGAGTGTTTTGTTGTCGCGTGCGCCACGTGACTCAACGTACGATTTTGTAACGACGAAGCCCACAAAGGTCCGGGTCCGGCTCTCACGTTGCTGCGGTATGCGTGTTCGCTGCAGGTGTAGGCAGGATGGAATAGAGCTCAAAAGGAACGTCTGCCCGCATGTCCCGTCTGCACTGACGGAATACCGGTCGTTCCGGCGAACGGGTTACGTTACGTCACGTGAACTTAACCGAAAGTGATCGACCGGGCCGTATTCTCGTCCCACTGGCGGAAGAGAGCACTGTGAATTTATCGCAAAAAGCTTGAACTAGAAACGCTTTTATGAAGGGGCTTTCATTTTATGACAAAAGATGGTCAAGCAGCTGTTGTTACATATGCCAGTGTAATTAGTAAATAAACGGTGTCAAGGGAAAACATTTTGCAGCTGTTCATGTCTGAAAGCGGCCATGGCTCTTGAAGCACAACAGCTGTAGGAGGAAGGCTCATTAGGCCGTGAGGACAGCTACATGTACTTAACTAGGCTAGGTGTGGTTAATGTCAAGTGGTGTGGCTAGTTGATGCGTAAAGTTTTCTGCAATCATTACAGAGCAGTTAGTTGATAATGGTGATCAATGTACCGCTTGTCTTGTAGGTGTCTTGAATTTCGCATAGAATTCTTGTAGCATAACCACACCACTCCCCAAAAGATCCGCAAGTTGGAGGTAAACTTGTCAAAGGAGAGGTTGCCATAGACAACTAGTAGCAACATTTCCTTTCATAAGTCCAGCTGTACTTCTTGGGGTCTTGCAGTACTTGTCTACAGTCATCCTAATAGATACAGTGCTTTCAGTCTATGGTCAATTTGCCTTTTTGTTACTGTCAGCAGGTTGCATTGTCACCTTGCTTGTTTTCTACCAGCACTTCTGGTCTTTTCCCACACAGTGCCAGCTGCCAGTTTGACCAACACCACCTAGCCTAGTTGGTGTTGATGTGACACACACACAGCATGTCATTGGCTGGTTTTCTGATTTTTCCTAAATTAGCACCTTACAAGCTGCATCACAAGTGCTAGCATTCATATACTTAGCAGACAACTGAATGGTTGCAAATGAGTTCATTCCTGATTCATAAAGCTTTTCCTAATTTCTTGGATCAACATGCGTTTAATTGTCATCTTGACTTCCGCATACATATTTCTATGTTGTTTGTAGGCTCTAACATGTGCTTTATGAGTAAATTATTTTCCATGAAAACATCATGAAGCTTTTAAAAGTGTACTAAATTTTAGATGCACTCTTAAGAAGTTGCACCCCCTTTAGGGTGTATATTTTTCCCACAGCAATAAGCGTCACGTGCCTTGCTTGCATTTCCTTTCTTGAAAACGCTGCGCTCGCTATTTTCCTGTTGAGAATGCTATGTCACATTGATAAGACTCGTGCCGTTCGTGACTTGAAAGTACTGGGTTAAAATTTTTAAGGAGTGTAAAGTATTTTTATCGGGCTGTGTTTGTAGTTGAAATATCTCCACTTTATTTTATTTCAGTTTTGTTTTGCATTTTAGCATGCAGTACGTTACACAAAATACAAAAACCCCAACCCCCTTCTCGATGACATTTCATTTTTTTTCTAGGCACAGTTGGCAACCCCAGAATTGGTTAGTTGGCAGTCTTGGTTAATTCACTCTAGAGTGCATGGGATGCACCTGTGTACACTTTTGTTTACGTGTTGTTTACCTATTGGGCATGGACCAGGGCGACAAGAGACAATCGGCAGGGCCTGGACATTCCAGCAGTGCACTTTAATAGAGCACAGCTGCGCACAGGAGACCGATGGACCTATCTGTGTTCCCTGGCACCATTTGAATCTGCCTACGCTCAAAAATGGCCCTGCTTAGCAGATTAGTTTCATCAACTTTGCCCCTGCAAGTTTAATCCACGGTTGGCCCAACAGTGTAGGCTAGGTGAAGACAGAAGTAAGGACACCCGGACTCGAAACTAACATTACTCCTGATGGAAATCACTTTTTAACCACCAAGACAAAACAACACATCAAAGCAAGACAAGCCATGGCATGTGCAGCCTCAAAACACCAAAACATAGCAGTGTCGTCTTTATCTTCCTTGTGCTGTTCGGCCAGCCATGCATTTCATATGAACTTGCCCAACTTTCTCATGTAAGTTTTATCCAGTGGCCGTGTTTTTCACTCCTTTAGTCTAGTGCATTACTTTGTGACTCGAACCATGCAAATTGATGGCACAGTTTACTTTGCTCACTAGTGCAAGGTATAAGAGCGAGGCATGCATTGGGTGGCCTACAGGGAGGTGGCCTGTTGTATCACAGCCTAAGAAAGGAGCAATGCGCCAAGCACCTGCAGTTTTAGCATACTTGTCAGCACACACGCAAAAAAAAAAGCACAACCCCACAAGGGCACATAGACATAATTCCTCAGCGATCAAGATACTAGGATAAAGTAAGGACACACAAGAACTAGAACAGGCTTATCAGATTATGAAAAAGAGAAAGTGCCTGTGCGAGAGACACCTCAATATCGCTGCGCAACTCTGAGATATCCTTCCTGGATTGTGCTGCTGCCTAAAATGCGTACCTTCACCTTCTGTCTCTAAGTGCATTATGAAGTGCGCCAATGTATGTATTCTCACACAAAGCAAACATTAAAAACTCCAACAAGTAGTTTGTGCTCATCCTGTCAACGTATCCCCATGCAGTTGTTTTTTTTTTTTTTTCACGCAGATAGTTGTGCTAATGAATGGGCACCGGTTATCCCACCAAGATGTTCTGGCGAATTACACCTGGAGATGGCTGAAACAGACACTGTCCACACGTCACACCTAGCCCAAGAATAAGTTCTTGCTTTTACTCCTTGCACAGATATTTCAGATAATTTCCGGAAGGAAATGTGACGAGCTACACACGTGCCTGGCCAACTATTGCAATATAAGCCATACGTCCTAAAATTATTTCACCATCCACGCGTGCTATCATTTGTGCCTCGCCTGCACCCACCACGGCAGCTTAGTGGTTATGCTGTCGCGCTGCTGAGCTTGCGGGCTCTTTCCGGGCCGTGGCGGATGCATTTCGATGGGGTCGAAATGCAAAAACACTCGTGCTGTACCTGGGTCTAGGCGCACAATAAAGAACCCCCAGGTGGTCAAAATTAACCCAGAGTCCCCTCCCCCCCCCCACTACGGTGTACCTCACAATAAGATGGTGGTTCTGGCACGTAAAACCCCAGAATTTAATTTTAAACACTAGCCTTCTGTAATTCTCTGTTACCTAATCCAGAGACATTCGTTTTGTGTTGGGGCTGTGACTACTGCACCGCTGGCATGCACTTTGTTGGCTATTTTTCATTGTCTGAAGCCTGAAGTAACCATTTGTTTGGTTACTTCTGTTTTATTAAACAAAGTATTATTGTCTTTATGAGAGAAAGCAATATGGGAGGTGGCAGTGCCACTAATAATTAGTTGTTGCACTGATAAAATGCACCATAACGCAGAAACAAAATGTTTATTGCTTACTTTTTCAAAGAGGCATTAAAAGCTTTGTTACTTCACTTGCTTACTCATCTTTCACAATATACTCACCCCCTCTTTCATTTCTGGCAATAGCTAATTAACTTAGATTTGCTGCCATAGAGAACTTCTAAGAAAGTTTTCTATGGGTGGCCATGGAAACTGACTTATTAAATCTCGCCTGTGGTAGATACCACAATCTGTAATGTCAGGCTAATTACTTGGAGAGGCATACATTGCTTGCAAGATAAATCGCCATGGATATTGGTCATCTAACAAGCATCACTTTTTTTTTATATTGCTCACTTTCTGGGACATATCCTAACTGTAAAATAGAAGCCAAGTACTAATGAAGGCACATTGATTTAGCAGAAATCCTATACTTTTAGACCTCTGGCGAAATACATTGTTCCAGTTAACACTGATCAGCACTGCATCTTTTTAAACGTTTTTAATGGGTGTTTACCACAACATAAATGCATTTTGCCACAGAATTCGATTACCTATTTCTCAGTAACTTGGGCTATTCACAGGATTTCGGCCAAACAGCTGTGCCTTCATTACTTCTTGGCCTCTATACCAAAATTTGTTACACCTGTCTTAATGTGAATTACTAAATAGCCACTTAAGGGAAACTGGGAATTAGCCGACATCACATTGCGATTTATGGTGCAGTTACTGTGTGCCACTTCAATTAATCCTGCAGACTTCCCGGATTGTGGCATTTGCTGCAGGTAAGCTATAATAAGACCTTTTGGAATAATAATAAAAAAAAAACCTGGTATACACTTGACCACATCTTATCAGAATGGAATATGGGGCACGGCTATAGATGGAGGCCACGCACAATTCTGGCTTGCACGTGTGGCCTCAGTGACCTCAATAGTTTTATCTTGCGCATGATGTTTTCTCAGCACAATCCTTTTGTCAGGAAGCTGATGGTCATTGCCTCTCTGAGGATGAAGTTGCTGAAAATGCTGAAGCTGTATCTCGGGCATGTCACCAGCAAAGTCACTGAACTTCAAGATAAAATAACGTCTTGTAACGCAGTTTGAAAATAAATCAAATTGTGGGGCCAGTGTGTGCCACCACACTAGCATGCTATTCAAGAGCGTATGCAACTTTAATGTGAGTATGTTTACATACTTTACATACAGTGACATGTGTCGTTATTTCAAAAACATCGAAAAGAGATTTGGCACTTGCTGCTGCTTTTGTTTTGCTAAAATTTCGCAGCGAGATTGCACTCTATGCTCGAGATCATTCTGTACAATGCATGCCACCGAAACTTGTTTAGTGTGTGAAAAAGAGGTTTGTCTTTGTCTGTGCTTGTTGTGGTGCCCACATCACGCCCCACTGCAACGGCTCCCTCAGAGAATAGGTCGGCAGGATGGGTGCACAGTCACTATCAAACACTCAGCAGCATTTTTTTTTTTTCAGGATATGCACTCATTTAGACTCATTTCTACTCACACTCATCAGCATTCAGTCGCTTTCGTCACTCCTTTGTCACTTGTTTGTTGCTCCTCTGTCACTCCTTTGTCACTCACTCATACACTCATCACTGTGAAATGAGTACGAGTGAGTGTAATAGTAGCTGAGTACTTTGACCTATGCCTCAGAGTAATGGAAGCCAATAGTGAAGGTCACGCTTTACCAAACTACAAGTGCCGAAAATGGTGGCGACGTCATAGCGGCAATTTATTTTGTTTTGATGCCTCTTATTATTGTGAGGGGTGCAGGTAAAGGCAACTTTGCATGTTGTTCTTGACAATCCAGGCAAGTAACAATGGGCACTACACTGAATCATTTGGACCATAAAATGTGACGTGTCTGCAAAATTTGAGCAAACGCAAAGCAGCGGCAAGTGCAAAATCCAAAAACAAATGTTTAAAAGATAAAAGTACAGGTCCGTGTACGTACTGTTTGCGACGCTTTAGTAGAATTTCAGTACAAGTCAGTCAATCAGCTGAATCAGCCAGACTACGTTGTTGTCCTCCCCGGACACTTGTAAACATGAGATTCCATTCAGTGACTGCCATCTGTGCTGTCATTATTTATCGCTACCTCTGCTGAGCTGCCTTTTTTTTTTATAATTCGTACACAAGTTGACACAATAACAAGGGAGCCTTTTGGTGTCTGAATACCACTGTCGCAACACAGAGTGAAGGTGATGCTGAAAGCATGACATTTCTTTTGCCTGTTTCTCCATGAACAGTGGTGACGAAGTGGCTTGCTGCTTACTGGAGCCCGGCGCGAGAGGCCCCAAAGAGAGCGATGATTCTTTTAAAGGCCTGAGCACCTGAAGCCAGCATGTACGACTCGCCAGCATCCCTGCAAGAATGCTGCATCGACTTCATCTGTGATAACATTGATGCCATATGCGAGGTCCAGACAGATGAGCAGCAGCAGGCGGTGCGGTGAGTGTGCAATTCCAGTAACCTGCATTTCTCCTTCTTCACACCGGGAAGATGCAAGAACATATAACCCTGCTTTATACATAGGAAACAATGCTACAAAGGGTAAAGAAGCTTCTCGCACTGCTTGTATTCATGACCAAAAAATGTGTCCCATATAAAAGAAGAGACATAAGTATGGGTCATGTACTGTAATTCAATGTAACATCGAATTTCACACTTATGTTGCGAAGTATCGCATAATTATTATGCAGAGCACATTCCAGGGCTGAACATTTTACCACAGGACGAGCAAAGTGACATGTTTCTGCAGCCAGTGGCCACAGCGTACTGTTTGCTCTCGTGAGCAATACCACAGAGTTTCCTAATATAATTACTATAGGGAACTGTGGCACTGCAATTGTTCAGCCACCATGGGAATAATGCGTAGTATGTGGATTTGCATGATCTTCTTGCTCGGGGCTTTGAACATGCTTGTGGCTTTGTTCAGTATGCTTTATGCACCGTCATTGTCCTAAATTTCAAAGCAGCCTGTACTTTTTTTCTAAATGAAGAAGACTGCAAGTATGCATAATTGCTACTAATTGCAGTGGTTCAGCCAGTTTAGGTGGCCAAATTGAAACACGTCAAACGCACGCCTTAATGCGCCGGCTTGCCTGCGAGAAATTCGCAAGGGTGTTCTATGCAGCTTGTTGATGCATGCATTCGTGGCGTAATGATTTCAGCAGCGGCCTTCTGTGCTAGAGGTCCTGTGTTCAAATCTTGCTGCTCAGTACAATTTTAGTAATGTTTGTTTAATTGTTCATAACAGTAGTTTGCGCTGAAAGTGACGACTTTGCAAAGTCATGAGGCCGTTAGAAGCCAGAAGGACGTAGTTTAGGCAAATCCACACGCTAACCCATTGTTCCTATGCCGACTGAACTACCCCGCTCGCAGCTCCTGTAGACACTAGCGAAAGGAAATGCTATCATGCTGATAACGCGCGTGCCGTTTGTTACTGGAAAGTACCAGGCTCGCAGCGTTAAAGAAAGGAAACGCATCAAGGCAGATGATTATTGTTGTGTGCAGAAGGGGCACTCCAAAAAGTGTAAACTGTTCTTAGAGTGTAGTGATTATTGTATGAAACTCTATGATCAAAACACAGTATGCTGCCCACTGCCTCCATAAAAGGTACGCAAATATTGCATGATTTGACGTAAGCTTACATCCAGAAGCTGTATAGCTGTAACCTATGAAGTGGTTATTCTGTAGAAAGTGACGCAGGTGAAAACAATTGCACTGCAAAACGCTCGAAGAATTCTATAACGGCACTACTATAGTAGCTTCTATAGATCGAGTTGCCTGCAAATTTTGAAACGGAGTATCAAAAATCGGTGGGGACAATAAAGCAGGTAATATTTTGCGAGCAAAAACTTCGTCACAGGTACTTGATCTGCTGGTGCACTGAAGTGTGCAAATATGTCTTGCACAGCCATCTGAATAGGCATCACACATTTGCTCCTGTTTCTTCTTGTAGTCTCTGGCCGATCATATGCCGGCACAAAAAGTGGGCACAGACATCATGAATGCTTATACAGGTTTCCCGTGCACTCCCTTATGCTAGTTGCTGCACTGCTGCGAAACTGTCATACTACGCAGGAACCTTGGCAAGCACAGGTGCAGGAGCTATCACATAGTGTAAGACGTGTAGATTAGTATATGCTCATGTCCACAGGAGCACTTTTTTGGGGGGAGATAGACCAATGTTATTTTACAGTGGCATCCTGCTAGCGCAGCGTGATGCCTTAGCCATTGTGTGGCTATATTATATTGTTAAAAGAACTTCTTGGTAGGCTAGTTGGTGTGTGGTATATAACAACAAATCTTGCGTAAATGAAATTAAGAACAAATTAGAAACAGTCTCTCCTCACTGTCACCTTCTCACACCTTGGTGTCAATGTCACCGTGGTGTCAATGTCACTTTGGCTTAACTGGATAGTGCCACTTGAATGAAGATCGACTGGTAGATGCTTGCGCATCCAAGTTTCTGAAAGCTCTGTCCTGTAACCTTCTTTCCTTCTGTATAAATTGCGTGCCAAGTAAGGCTTTTCTTCAACGAAAGAACTGAACGCAAGATTGGGCTGCACCCTTGTAACATGGCTGTTTGCTTCAATGTGAATGCACACAGGAAGTTGGTGACGGAGATTGTGGTCTCTCTACAGGGTGCAGAGGAGTACCGACTGGGGCAGGTTTAAGCTTAGTTAGCCATGTTGGCCGACACCACCTGTGGCAGTTGCACACTGTAAAGTAGTGTGTAATCAGCCTCTTACAGGGAGCAAACATTGTCCCTCGAGAAACACTCTGGTGCCTAGGCTCACGAAGGAATGGTGTTCATTACACTTAAAGGGGCCTTGAACCACTCCTCAGGCTTGGTGAAAAAACATTCTGGGGATAGCATATGCTGCCGTGAATATCTCAGCCAAATTTTGCACTCCGAGTGGTGCCCACAAGCGGGGCACAAAGTTATCTTTTTTTAAACACTCTGGTTTCAACAGAGGCCTTCTCCTCACTCATTCGGGACTGCCGGCAACTGCCCCTTGATGTCAGTGGGCAGATTCCATAGTGCACTGCCGTTAGCCGATAGCTGACATCAATCGAAAATGGTGTTTGAATCAATGCGCTTCTTCCTACTGTTCATGTGTGTATTTATTGATGCAGCTTACTAAACAGGTTGCAATGTGCAAAAATATGCATTGAGAATTTCGATAAGAATTATGTACTTCCAGAACAAGCCGACTGTCATGTGCTCGTGCTCGAACGTAGCTGCCTGCCTGGGATCTAAACTTTGGTCACACTGCTTGTCGATGTCGTAGCCATTTGGTCTCACTAATATCAACTACGTAGGTTTGAACACTCAACTGGCCTCAAACCATGCATGCTTGCCCCAGTGCACTCTCATTGCTGGCAGCTCCTGGCTAGACACCTTGATAGACATTGCTTCGTATTGAGCCATCGACAGCACTTCTAAATGCACACTTTGGATGTGACTATTATTCGTCTGTCAAGTTGGTGCAGGACAAAGATGGTCCGCACCGTGTAGCACAGCCAGACTGGAGCACACGAGTGCGAGCGCGCACTCCAGCACTTTCGTGCACATAGCAAATGCACTAAAGTTCCGCGTAGCTACATCTGCTACATTACGGAAATGCCGTGGCTGCCGCGGCTACCGAAATGAGCCTGCTTGCTGAGCTCACTGCAGCTCACTGAGGACAACTGCGTGTTCTGAGTGGTGCATGGAGAGCTTGCCCGAGCGACAACATACAACGGGAGCAGGGTGTCTGCTTCCCGAGTTCCACACCTTCGATGCATGTCGCCATAATGGTCGAAGCTCATTACGACTGAATATAAGAATGACATTTCGTTCGATTCTCGGAAATTGTGTGATTGCTGTAGAGATAAGTGCGAAAGGAAATGTGCTACATGCTACTCGGTGTGGGAAAGCCGTGCGTAGCTATCAAGTACATTGTAGCACAGCAACAAAGGCATGAGACACGGTGAATTCCACCGAGAGTTGCGGGATAGCGTTCAAGTTTGGCGTGTCCTAGGTGCCAAAATCAGAAGTAGTGGCATCTCAGTGAACATTCAAAATCAAATTTGAACTGCGTGCCACGGTGACATTCAGTAGACAGAAGGTTGTGGGCGTGCCCCACTCCACCGTAGCCTTTGCAGTTCGGCATTGAAAAAACGAATGGGAGCACTGTGAAGGGGACCATAGGCGATCGTTGATTGCCAATAACTCCCATTCTTCTGAATGCATTAAAGTGCTTTTTGCCGCAAAGTATTTCTGAAATAGTCTATTTTAACTTCGAATGCATTCCTCCACTGCGATAAAAAGTAGTTCAGGGCTCTTTTAACCCCTGGTCACACCCACAGCCAACACTGAATGAGCATTTAGTCCCAGATGGCACGAAGAGAAAAGGCCCCTGGGGTCCTGGCATGTGGCTGTGAAGGAGAAAGCTTCTCATGACTACGCTATGGGCTAGTGTTAACGGAGGGGTTGGGTTGCTAGAGTGTAGGGCAATCTCCACCCACTTTTGCATCAAGCAATGAATGCAACGCAGTGTAGTTGTATCACGCAAAATCACTGGGCATCACTTGTGGACTTTAGGGCGAGTATCAATAACAGCTTGGTGAGTCAAGTGGTTGGATTTGCTGGCTGCTGCAGGTACTCATTTCGCGACCCGGACGTGTTCTTCCACCGGGAGGTGTCACAGCAGGTTCTCGAGACGCTCAGCGTGCGTGGCCTGCTCAACGACAGCATCCTGACGCTGTTCGATGCGCGCTCCACCCGTCTACAGAGGGTGCGCATACATAATGCTGCCAACGTCACCACCAAGTGAGTCATGTTATACAGTGTTGCTTGACCGTGTTGTGCATTGGGATCCACTTTTGGGCGGCGAGCCTCATTTTACCTGAAAACAGGAGCATACTTACGAAGTCTACCAAGGAAACTTCAATGGCGACTCTGAGAATGGTTTCAGTATATAGTATAAGGGGCATGCACATGACGTCATTCGCTAGGAGTGCTATCAGTGTTCGACATAACTTTGGTCGTGAGTTTGCACTGCCTACGCGAGCAGGCCTGCGTCGCCAAGCAGTTACCAATACGCACGAACCGTGCAACTCCCTTTTCAAAGTGTTTTTTTTTTAATTGGCTATAGAGTGGTACGTCATGTGTCAACGATGCACTTAAGCACCTATGTGCGTGGGTCGAGTGAACCAGAAAAATCACACTATGAAACAATGGGCTTGTGGGATTGCGTTGGCCCACTCGAACTCAGAGATCATGAGCTTTGGCACGATGTCAGACTACTGCCTCGCGTGGATCTCGCAGACATTGTGGGTTACCTAGTGAATGCAACGAGATTTGTGGGCCACGAGAAATTGAAAGCCTACAAGTCGATGGAAGGACACAATTATCGGACAAGCGGCTGGGTGTGGCAGCTGTGTGTTAAAGTGCTCGCATAACAAGGTCACCTTCATTACGGGACTTACTGCGTCTTTTCCACTTGTGCCAATAAAGGCAGCCTTAACATTGCTTCACTGAAAAAAAATGTCGAGAACTAAACACTGTGATTCCACAGCATTCATAATTTTTGTGTTGCATCAACTCTGCTGGTCTTGCCAATACAGTTATCTTATTTTTTTTTTTGCCCTCCCAGGTTTGTCAGTCACAATCGTTAAATGAAAAGCCACCCACACCATGGCTTCTCGTAAACGAAAATGGTGAGGTGCTGACTGCACAGTGCACCTGCCAGGCAGGCCTTGCAGAGGCATGCTCACACATAGCTGCTGTGCTCTTTTACAATGCAGATGTAGTGAAGAACAGAAATAACCAGGTATCGAGAAGGACCCAATCTGGGCAACATTCCTATCGCTAGGCTTCTTTCTTGTGCGATTGCTGCAGCCAGACATGGCACAGTCACCATGATACCGAAGCTCAGTTGACGCACGGCCATGGCGCATAGTCTGTCTGGTACACAAACACTGTATGTAGGCTTGTGTTCAATAAACAAATAGCAGCAACACTGCACATGAAACACTTAAATGTGTTTCAGCGACTTGTTACGTTTCAGCGACTGGTTACACACTACGCTCGTGCCGCGAATGTAGCGCGAGACCACAACAGGCAGTTTTGATGGGTTAAGGACGCAAAGTCAACTCAGCACGGTCGTTCACATGTCTCCTGTTTGTGGTGGACTGCAGGGGTCTACGAGTGCTGCGCTCGCACAAGCTGACGGAGCTGGAGGCCACCGGCCTGAGCCGTGTGACGGTCAACGACCTGATCGGCTGCCTGGGCGACTGGTCGCTGGCCCACCTGCGCCTGCTCAACGTGGCGCGCACGGCCTTCACCAGCTCCAAGTTCTGCGTCGTGGTGGCGCTGTCCAAGCTGCGCGGACTCACCTCCCTCAACGTCAGCGGCACCGAGTTCAACCGCCATGGCCTGGACATAGTGGCCCAGGACTTGCCCCTCCTCGAGGCGCTCGACATCTCGGGGACGCGTATTAAGTGGGTGCCTCCTCCCACGATTGTGCAACCTTGTTTGGGGGCGATTTTTGTTGACCTGCCAATGTCTAGGTGTTAAACATTCCATAACGTGGTTGACTGTCAAGCTAGAATTTTACTTTGCAATAGAAAGTGCAGCAACCAGCTTTGTTTCGTTGTTTGTTTTGTTTTATTTCCTTAAAGACCCCTTTCGGGGTATGACATAAGGGGCTATTACAGCTCTGTTCACCTGATCACGTCAGACAAGTCCCCTTGTTGAAACAATGGGTCCAGCAATGTACCTTGCTCGACCGCAGCTTCCGGTAAATATATGTCTTCTTTAGACATTGCCTGATGTTTGGTCAAGTAACCACACACACAGAAAAAAAAGTGTTTTGTTGTCAAGGACCCGCTGCATTGGCCCAGTGTCTTTGGCATTCCACTGCTGAGCATGTGGTTGTTGGTTCAACTCGCAAGCTCGGTGCCCACGTTTCTATGGTTGTGGTGGAATTAAAAACTGTGCATAGTACTGTGCTTTGTTGGGTGCAGATTAAAGGCTAACTGCAATTAAATTTTGGACCACGTAGAAAGCCTAATTTAAGTTAGCGTAGACGCTCTGTGCAAAATTTTTGGGCTTGAAATATAAGGGAATGTGCCGCAAAGCGCTCCAAGAAATAAATGTTCTTTGGTACTAAAACAGAAGAAAAAAAAAAGACGAAAGCCATGATTGTCGCTCGCCGGAAGCGATGCGTAACTCAGAATGTTGAGAACCAGTGTGGCTTCTCAGTGCAACCTCCAAGAATAGGCGGAAACTGCAGCTGCCTGCAGCGCACTGAAATATCTTGGAGGGGATGTTCTGTGATGTAAGTCACATCTGCTAACCACCAAATGCATGCATTGTCTACCTAGATACTATTTAAACGCTGCTAATAAAGCATATTAGGCAACTACCAGCATTGCAGCTTTCCCAAGATTACTTAAATACTGTATGCTAATAATTTAGAAGGGAAATTTCCCTGCAGTTGGCCTTTGAAGAACCCCAGGTGGTCAGAATTAATTTGTAGCCCCTCACAAATCGCTTAACAAGCGACAAGTAGCTTGGAGGCGAGTTCAGGCAAACATCTACCCCAACCCCATGGCCTATCACTATTACTACCCGGACCAGCACCCTAATACATGTAACCATTGTAAGAAAAAAGCGGATTTGTTCCACATTATGTGGTCATGCCCAGCGGAAAATCACACGTACCATGAAGCAAGTAATACTGAGCAGTGGGACGTCATGTCACTCAGCTCTGACCCTGACCTGCAGGCCAAGGTCATCAAGAGAGCTGAATAGGCCGCCCGGGCCCAGGGGCTCGTGGCTGCCTAATCACGAGGTCAACCGACAACACTTTGTTTTCCTATGAAGTTTTTACTCACTCACTCACTCGTAGCCCCTCCGCTCCCTACTCCCACCCCTCCACGTAGCAATCATGACCCATTGTGCAGTTTTGGGATTGTAAAGCCACGCATTTTATTTTTAAAAATTTGCTTCGTTGGCAGGGACATCTCGCCTCTTCTTCGCTGCCGGGACCGCCTGCGGTCACTTAGCATGTACAACCTGAAGAGCTGCGGTGGCGAGGAGGCTGTTTTGTGCCAGCTGCAGCGGCTGCAGCACCTGGACGTGTCGGACGACCGGGACCATCCGCTCGACCTGCTGCACCCCCTGCGGCACGACGTCTCGTGGCTGCTGCGTGACCCCCGCCGCTTCCCGCACCTGGTCTCGCTGGACCTGTCCGGCAAGGACGGACTCACAGTTGAAGCTCTCAGGTGCAGTTCCTTCTTCCTGCGCACAGTGTGCAGCGAGGCTACTCCCGACGTGTCATTGTTACGTTACTGTGTCGCGCACTTCGCAGGAAACGCTCTGGAAGCTACTCAGAGGAGTCTACACTCCATGCCTTTTGCACTGCAGTTGTTTCTGATCTGCAATTCCTTCTGCAGAATAATTAGTGGAACCTTGTTAATTTGAACCTGCTTAATTCAAGCTTCCAGTTTATTCAAGCTGATGCTGTGCTCCTGTCAAAGTGATGTGTATTTCAGTGCGCGAGAAAGCCCAGTAATTCGAACGCACAAGCATTTGTGGGGGTTAATTTGAACGTACCGCACCACCGATCGTGATCTCAGCAGTGCGCCAACTTGGGTGGCGGGGCTTTCGACGTCGCAGCGCGGCCACGCGACGGCCGCTGCTCCTGTCTCCCGTTGCATTTACTGTATTTTGGCGTGCATAACCTGCACCAAAATTTTTTTAAATTCCGAGAGTAAAGTTGTGGTGCAGGGTATGTGCAAAATCTGCATTAAAAAATTTGCCTGGAAGTGTGGCTTCACAGCAAAATGTGCCACACTGCCGTGAGGCCATTCTTCTGAAACTCTAACTCGTGTTAGTTTAGCCCGCACACACTGCCTAGCAGCTGCGCTCAAAAAAAAAAAAAATTAAGGTATTCTGTTCAGTGAGCTTCCTTTCATTCGCACTCTGTTTAATTCGAACAAATTTTCAAGTACCTTTGAATTCGAAGTGTCAAGATTCGACTGTACGCCATATATTGCAGCTAAAAATGGATGTAAGGCTACGGCAAATCGCACATTATTTGTACACCTTTGTTCTTCCGGTATGCAACATGTCATGTTTTGGTCATGAGTGCAAGCGGTGCTTTGTCGTCACTGGTCATGGTGTTGCTCTACAGAAACATGTCCATGACTCTGGTAAACCAGTACTCCGTAAACGTTAATACATTTACAGACAAGCTGCAGCTTCCTCTTGAGGAAAACACATACCTGACCATTTCCTGCTGCAGGTTGTGACGAAGAACAGAGTTCCACAGAATGAAGTCAGCAATGTCACAAGTTGCCGCTGACCAACATTACCATGGTTTTGGCATCACAATTCAGACGGTAGAGATCCACATTGAATCATTGATTGCCTGTAGGAGCCCATAGAGGTCAATACCAACTTCATCAAATGGTTACCAGGCCACAGGAAATGTTTTTATAGGTTGGTTGAGTGTTAAGGCGATGGTTTCTGTTGCTAACGCAGTACGAGGAGCAGATTTACTTGAACAAGTACATTCCATGCTAGTAATATCGCAATCCGGTAGCTATGGTTTTGCGCTTCTGTTCACGAGGTTGTGAGTTTGATTCCCACTCATGGGGGCCACATTCTGACTAAGATAGAATGCGAAAATACTTGCGTACCATGCTTTGGGGGCACGGAAAAGAACTCCACGGAGTCAAAATTAATCTGGAGCATTCTGCTACAGTGCCTTTCATAACTTACCGTGGAATTTTGAGGGATTAAGTGCCCCAGTTTGCTTCCAGTTCCCCAATGTTCTGTATTATCACCTACACTCTTCTGCTGAACACTCTCAAAGACCCAACAAAAAAAATTGTGCTGACATATAGCGTTTGAACCCAGGCAGATGACATAACATTGTGGTGTATGTAATGCAGCCATGGCAAAAAAAAAAAGACGACAAAAGAACAATATTACAGCTGGGTATCAAAACAGCTCTAGAGCATATTAAATGCATCAGTCTAGGAAAGAGTATTTTAGTATAGCAGCAAATGCAAGGGCTTTTGCATCAATGTTAGCGTTGGGCACTCCGCACTACACGCATGCATATGTAAGTGGTGCTGGAACTCTCACATGTGTGCGCTATCCTTAAAATTTAGTGTTCAGCACTAACGCACTAGGAACATTCCACCTGTCCAACTGAGACCTGCATGCTTTGGATCCATCAACTTGTCCTGCAGACCCACACTCTTTCCGATATTGCGCACGAACATTCTTACATTCCAGCCCCAACTGAATCCAGTTGCCACAGCCGTGAATCAAACCCGCAACCTTGTGCAGCAGAGCATCGTAGGCATCGAGCCATCAAAATGGGTTGAGGCTTGTCGGCGAAAAACTGCCTTGCTCCATTTGCTGGGAGGTGCCTGCACTGCTTCCAGTTACAAGCCTCTATTATGCGGTGTGCAGGAATTTCCTGGAGGCCCACCCAAAGATGACCTTCCTGGGCCTTGTGCAGACGGACGCCTGCTTTGACGATTTCTTCACTCGAGAACTCCCCGCTCACTCTGACCTTGTGGTGAGTGGTGTGACCGAACCGTGAAGTTTGCAGCCGGCTGCACTTAGTAGCAACGTGACTTTTTTAGTTTTGTAATTTTCTTGCATTGAATGAAGGTCAAAAGACTCTGAACCCTGAAAAAATGACGGCAAGCTCCAGAGCACCTTGATGACTCACTGTGATGCTTGTTTCGACGAACCGAATTGTGGCACAGGAGTGCAAAGTAGTAGACGCAGAAATTAAATGAATGGTTGACGTATTTCATTTGTGTACGTGTCATGTATGTAATTCAGCTCGCTGAGTTCTCTGTTCTGTCTGAACTGGTTTGGGAATTACCGACCGAGAAAATTCCAACCGATGTTTATTTCAAGAAACCCGACGTTTCGGAGCTTGACGGCTTCTCCTTCAAGGGCAAGTAGGTGAAACAAATGGCAGTGCCTATAGGTGTTTTTGGTGGCTCGACGACATGCGTGCAGAGACCTTGCGCAGTCCTTGGAAGTAGGTGGTGGGAAAAGTTTCCGACTAGTGGTTGACGTTTCCCAGACGTTTTCTGAATGTGCCCCAACTCTAAGAGGGGCCGCTACCAACAACCACCAGAGGCGGCTTTTTTTAGAGTCATGGCACTTTCAGGAAACTATGTTCTTTAAGAAAATAAATGGTCAAGATTTTGTGCAAATAAACATTTACTAAAGTATTGTCTATATTGCTTCTCGTAAAGGCTTCTGTAGCAGTAAATTTGACCACACAGTTGACTTGCGTTAATTCAACCCTGATGGGACCGATGAAATTGATCGAATTATCCGGTAGGTCGAATTAAACAAGACGCAGGAAAACTCCAAAACACCACTGATTCATTTTTTCAGCATTCAGCGATCTTTCCTTCTTTCTTTCTTTCTTTGCCCGATTCTAACACGCCCCCAAAACATATGGGTGCCTAGTTTCTATGTGTTTAAAGTAGAAAACTAATGCAGAAATGACATTAAAGCTTCCAAACAAAGTAGAAATCCAACGTGCACCTGATATTTTAGCAAGAAAAACAAGTAAGGGTATAATACGTGTTGCACAATGGTGGCCAGTTTCCTAAAGTCAGCTTTGCCGCAACGCGATTGTGTTATGTGATAAAGCATACGAATGTTGCCAAGGCGGTTTTAATTTGGTGTCCGATAGCACTGCACTGGCAATTTTTGGCTCATTTTTTCCTGAAAAACAAAAACACGATGGGGCATGCATTAGAATTGGGCAAAAACAGTAATCAGACATTGTAAGCTCGGGTTATTGTTTGAAAATCCTCCTAGGGCAGCTTAAAAATATATGTTTTTGATGGAAGATCGTGATTGTTCAGTGCATGTTCTGTGTCCCTACGGTCTGCCGAGACAGATCCTGCCACTAAAGGGGTCACTCTTGGGGTTAACATAGGGATGAGGTGCATGCATGCTGGCTGGTCAAGTTAGAATTATCGTGCAAAGACCAATTTTAGGATTGAAATAATGAAAGTTAGGACCCATAGAAATGCAATCGCGCCAGCTGGGACCTTTGTTTGAGATCAAATTACCCGAAAAATCGTGTTAACCGGAGCCGAATAAAAAGGAGTGTATTTGGTCAGAATTCAGGTAACAGTATGGCATGGAAGGGCCTACTGTGTCGTTCGGCAGGATGTAAATTGGTGTGGCACCTCGTGGGTTGCACATCGTGACAGTGGAGACTTGGCTTTTGCATCGGGAATAGTTTCCAGAAATCAATTTTTTGAAAATCAGATTTTCAGTTTCTAGAACCCTATTTCTATCAGATTCCGAAAAACCGTCTCTGAAAACCACATAAAAATGCCCCCGAAAATTTGTCGTCTCAGCCAAGGTGGCCAAAAACTTAGTGGAAATTGTGAAAGAACAGCGTTTTTTGAAGCCACATTATCTCTGGGGCAGTGCAACTGAGTGCCGCCATCTTGGTCTTATTAGAAGGCGCATTTCTCCATCTTCAAATTTGCCGCTTCAGCTGTCTCCTTCATGCAGAAACAAGCACACAAAAAGCAAACAGTTGAAGGTCGTGCAGGAGTCTGCGATTGGCCGTGCCTGCCCCGTGACTCCAGCATGGTTGGCCATTGGTCTGGCGCTCGCGTTGTTTGCTCAGCTCTTTGCACCTTGCGAGCTCTGCTCCACTCTCTGTAATCTCGATGAGTGTCATAATGGGCGCTGCGCGGACATTGGCAGTAGCGTGGCATGATGAGTGTTCAGGTGTGCATAATTGCATTTCATCATGTTTACCAAGTTACAGTTGGTGCTTCTTATACAAAGGTGCTACGTATACACTGGAAAGTATGGTTCCTTTGTTGATGGTTGGCTTGCAGAGTAGTGGTGTTTTCCTTTGTTATTTAACTTTGCACGAAAATAGGTACATCCTATGAACTGTGTTGAACTTGCTATATAAGCCACGATCGCGTGACTGTTGCTCTGTTTATCTGCTTATGTAGTGGCTCCAAGGCTCCAGTAAGGAAATTTCTTTCGTAGTTTTTCAAAGCAATGCCTCAACAGTTCAGCTGCAATCGCCTGAAGTTTACAGTAAGACTTTGCTTTATGCTCTGCTCTGCACCCTTACACTTTAGTTTATTTCCTGCTTAAGAAGTCCATCACTTGTTATCGATGAGTAGGAGTGGGCAAATAGTAATTTTTGTGGCTGCATTGAGCACAAATAGAATCAAACATTGAAGTACTTTTTGAAAAGTTCTTGAATAATGGACACATTTTTTTTCCAACAGTAACACTAAACTATGTTTTGTATTTTTATAGTAAGGTTTCCAACTCTGGCAAGTTCGTCGTTATGCAGGGCCATGCATTACGAGAATGCATGAGCAAAATTTCTGACCTTGTGCGATTCTGAACTCAAGTGGAGAGCCTCGTGAATTTTCATACTGCTTTGAAATTCGCGTGAGCCGTGACTGTGCGAACATGATTCTAGTGGCGAATATCTGGCCCCAAAATTGTGCTGCGGGTCTCCTGCCATGGATGCTCTTTGATTCCTTCCTGCACAGATAACCGGATGCGCCGATGAGCGGCAGATCCTGGAAGCCCTGCGAAGGTATCCCGATCGGCCGTACTATGTACAGAAGTCACTCTACTACCTCTACCAGTACACGTTAACTTACTCGCAGCCGCGGGTCGACGTAATCAAGGTGAGGTGACGCTCGTGAATTGGGACGTCCAGTGCGCTCCCATTACCCAGAGCTTTGTGAAACGCACCCTCTAGAAAAAAAGAACCATGTCCTATAATCTCATATGGGGTCCCATATAAAAATCTATACGTTCCCATTATCATATTGGGCATGTCCCATATGATCCCCATATGAACACATGGTGAGGTGTTGAAATGAGGAAATTTGCAGGCGCACGTTGGAATTGGCTGGCACAAGATGGGGGTAATTGAAGATCACTGGGAGAGGCCTTCATCCTGCAGTGGACATCAAAATAGAATGATGATGATGATGATGATAACATCTGGGGGCCCCGCATGTTCACATGGGATTATTGGTTATGTGGCTTATGGTTTTCTCTTACAAGGCGCCCTTACTCGCTTGAGAAGGATGAGGGGATCTGATGAGCTCAATTTGTTTATCAGTCACAACCATACGAAGAAATGGACAATAAAGCCAGAGAAAACATAGGGGTAATTAATCATTGCATTTAATTGAAATGCGGAAGTATTAACGTAAAGGGGCATGAAGCAGGTGAAAAGATGACTTGCTGCGAGTGGGAGCCAAATAATCTTTTCCGCAGCACTGTTTTCATGCTTTACTTATTCAGCTTCAGCGTGGGCCGTTTCCGCACACAGTTTCTTGGGTATTTGCGTATGTGTTCAAAATTAGCCCTGGGAGTGTTAGCCAAGCACTACTCACGGCCAAAGCAACCGAAGTGGGACATCCTTTCAACTGCAGGCGTCGTATAGTATATGTGCCAAATTCGAGGCCCTCGCTATGCAATAAGCAAGAAGAATAAGGGGATCCAAGGCCTGTAAACTGAGCTTATTCAATGTGTGAGGGTGAACCACAGTATTTCGAGATGCACTGGGCAGTTCATAGACTTCAATCAGTGGCAGCATTCGTACCATGGGTTGTATTTAAAGACGGTGAGGGGCGTAGACTTTTCCTTTTCAACTGCTGTACTCTGGGCATGTGGGGCTATAAGTGAGCTTAGTAAGCCTTAGCCTAATTTTACAGCTCTCAATTTGCAAGTACCAGTTCCTGCACCTCTGTAGGGCCATCTCTGGTGCAGGGTTCATATGCCTCCTTGAAATCCTTGAAAACCCTTGAATATAAAAGAAAAAAAGAGATTCAAGGGTGTCTAAATGTTCTTGAAGATAAATGTGCTCCTTGAACCCCTTGAGAACGGGTTGGGGGCCAACTTTATGACATTTCAAGTAACAAACTTTGAATTGGGGCTATGTATGCCATGGACACTGTCCGTCGAGAAACAATTCTAGATAGTTTCTTTTCAGGGTGTCGCTGAGCAATGCGGTGTGGTGTGTCCACAGCCACTGGAAGGCTTGTTTAATCAACAGTGTCATTGTAGAGCCAGACGAATCCAGATCAAGTGACCGAGATGTACCGTGCACTATGTACCAGGTCGCGAAGCAACGCTTACCGATTATATTGATGGTCTTTAAAGTGGCATTTGGGTCCACGCTTGACTGGCTGGCAACTACTGTATGCACGCCTGCCAAGTTCATCTATGTGTTCGTATGTGGGTAGTAAGCTCCCAAACTGCACGAATCTGTGTGCGTGAACACTGAACATGCGTGTTCGATGCAGTCATTGTGCCTTACAGTGGCTGATCGGCCAGCTTTTCACACGAGCTTCCATGCGTTCCACACGCGCCGCTTTTGTTGCTCCCTCTGTTCGCGTAGCATTAATAATTTTGGTAGGTCCGGCCGACCTGGTCAAACCTTGTACCGATAAAGATTGCGCGCCAGGGGAATGCTGATTTGTCGAGGCATCGACCACAGCTGGGTCATTCACTGAAGGTACCGATATTTGAGAAATCAAATGCTAGATGTTAGATTCGCGAATAGAATTATTCGAACCCTCGCTACTTGATTTGAAGTCGATTGTTCGATTATTCGCACACCCCTACCTAACACAGTTAAAACTTGTCACAACAAAGTGTCATCCAACACGGACATACCTTCAGTGTATTTGATATTTGTTATAGCCATATACAATAGAACTCCGTCGACAAGTTTTTCAAGGGTCCATGTTAAAGAAACAATGTAACGGCCAGGAAAATGTAAGAGTGAAAAAGGCCCGAAATCACTGCAGCAACATCAGAAACACCTTTGAGTGGTGTTCAGTACACCTATCAGACGACTCGGTGGTCGTGCTGTGGTCGGAGACAGCTACAGTACAACCGTTGAATTAAATGGGAATAAGTGGAATACAGTGGCACAGGGACAGTGCTACATTTCCACTCTTAATGTGCGTCACTGCAATTTTTTTTGCGTGTGCTTCACCACATGACGTGGCTGTATTGCGGTGAAGCTGACTTTAGGGAACCGGTTGTTACCACAACTGCGTCGATACGATTGCAGACTTCCGTAATTTTGGGTTGGGGCGATGGGCTTGACAGTCTTAACCGTGAGTATACGTTTATCGTCTTCATAGTAACGGGCTAGCGAATTTGGCTCTGCACCAAATTTTCTTCCCCGCCACATTCGAATGCAACATAAAATGTGGGAACATGACAGAACGACAACGTATGAAATGGGAACTTAATACATAGGAGTAAGTCGCCTTTAGGTCGGGACTGCAAAAGCATGATGTAGCAGCCAGAAAAACGCAACAGCGAGGAACGTATCAGTGAGTTTTCATTGTATTACTTATTTATTGATCAATTGATTATTAATAATTAACCTGTTAATGAGTTTCAGAGGTTCTCTCACATTGACGAGCAGATCAATGAGTGGCGATTGTTGTGTTTCAGCTGATCTTGCCAGGCATGGCGGAGCACCCGCGCGTGCTGGCCATCCAGATGGCGGCCACAGCCTGCCTCTACAACCTGTCCAAGGGCACCCTCGGGCAGAAGGTGCACCCACGGTGGCTCCGGCAGATCGTCGATCTCACCCTCAGCGCCATGGAGAACTTCCCCCGGAACCAGCAGGTGCGTGGCAGGATGTGATCAATATCGGTGCACGGCCGGCAGCTTCTTCTTTGTGTCGCACCTCCCATTTTTATGGGAGGTGCTGCCATGCTAGATGACCTTTCTTTTACCGTCACCCCATCGTTCATTTGAGTCGTCCTGTTTCACCGTAGTGGTGACGGATAATGCCACCATTCCATCACAACGAAAACGATATAATTTTTAGGGCAGTTGTGGCAGGCTTTGGCTTTTTTGTGAACAAAACGAGCAAGTAATTATCACAAATAAACTAGTGTTAAACTGAAAAGTCTGCAAGACCTGCCGTGGTAGCTCAGTGGCTGTGGCATTGCACTGGTAAGCACGAGCTTGCAGGTTCAATCCTTGAACAAAAATTTAATTTATTGAACCGACCGCAAAATGCTGCTTCTGTGCAAAACTTTAGCGTAAATCAGCTAGTGGTTTAGCCGGATGAGTTCTTTAAACCTGGGGCCCCTAATTAGGTAACGCTTGGCATTTGGTACTGCAAATGGAGAGGGTTGCCGAGCCCCTTTGGGGCCACAGTGTAAGTTGTCGCACTGTAGTTACGGCGATGAACCAAGCGCTGCCAAAATTTTCAGTTAAGAATATTAGTGGCCGTTATTGGGTAAACTGGTGCCCAGAAATGCTAGCCATACACTCAGTTCACAGTGATATTGGCAAGCAAAGTCGTCAGTCATGAAGTCTAAATCTCATGGACAGAGTTTGTCCATTATTTATGGATGTCTCAGTTATCACCCGTGCTCATGTACATTTGAGAGTGTACCACCTCGAGAAATTTCTAATACAGGGGATGATGTGTTTTGCACCAAGTAGTAACTTGATAACAGGGACAGTCCACTGAAGAACTATCACCGGCAAACCGTTAAGTGGTGTATGCATGACAATACAAACTTTGTAACATCGTGATGTTTGCTAACACTTGTGTCTTCTTGCTCCACCAGCTCCAGAAGAACACGCTGCTCACTCTGTGCAGCGACCGGATCCTTCAGGATGTGGTATGCACTCTCTTTCACTTACTGAAACCTTAGTGTTACCCGCCTCTGCAGTCTACTGCTAATCACGAGGCTGCGGGCTCTATTCTCAATTGTGGCGGCCGCACCTATGCGTGTAAAATGAAAAAAATGCCTGTGCACTTAACTTTAGGTTCCCGTTAAAGAACATTAGGTTGTAGAGTTTCCTTGAAAAATTACTAGATGGAACTCGGGCACTGGTGTCTACGGGAGCTAATATGGTGGTTCAGCCACCGTGGGAAGGATGGTTGGTATGTGTATTTTCCTAAACTTTTTCCTTGTGGTTTCAAAATGGCTTTGTGTCATTGCAGTATTGACCATTTTCAATAAAATGTTGTCTTTTAAGTGCAACAATCCTGAATGATTATGCATGTGCTCAGAGACTTGCCTGTTGCCTTGCTGCGTTTAGAGAACCATGATAGTTTGCAAATTTAGAAAGGATAAAGCTTAATAATTAATGGCCACACGAATGTCTGAAGCCACGAGCATAAAAGTTATAAACGAAGCCATGTGCTACCCATAATTCCTGTGGTATCTGAACGACTGCAGCGCCAGAGCTCTCTCTAGTGATTTCTGCAAGAAACTTCTATGCCCTGGTTGGTAGAAAGATGCATCTCGTGGCTCAAGGGGCGTTTTGGGATTCTACACTCCACAATTTAATTCGCCTAGTTGAACTTAATTTTAAGCCTTGTTTGCCTGTGAAAAGCAGCCATGGCCTAGTGGTCAGGACACTCACTTTGAAAATGTGATGCTTGATTCAATCTCAGATTAGATATCTTTCTTATGCCATTTTTACTACTCTTGAACCAAGGTGTGAAGAGGACTCGACTGGCCCATTTCATAACTTACAGCTTCTGTTGCAGCAAACCATAACATCTATATGCGTAATGTTGGGAGCTGGAGGGCAAGATGGTTTTGTCAGCGTCTTGGTTTCAGAGCCTGACCTACTATAAGAACATCTTGTCATTGGTCGCACCTGCATCAGCCCAGTACGACAGGGCCAGTATGCCACAGACATTGTCTGCAGACTGTTTGCTGGTTCTCTAAATCGCCGCTGTGTTGGCCTGGCATGACAGCACATTTAGCGGTTCCAGTGGTATTTTTTGCTAGTGCTGATTGTCAACTCTCGTTACAACAAACCCTGAAAATCCGACAAAAAAATGTCCGTTTTGCCTGAAGTTCGTAATATACTCCGGAATACACCAGGACATGAAGTTGGAGCACCGGAACACTTCACTTCCTAAACTTTGGTCGCAATGCCTAACAACATTATTGCAAAAGTGACAACTGTTGTGTCCAAGGACCACCGCTAGACGTTCTGCTCGCTTCCTCAACAGTTGTCCGTTCACTGGAATATCGTGAACTCGGGCATCGCACCGCCACATAAGAATGCAGAACCAACATCTACGTATGTTGCTTCACGGAGCCTGAAGCGTTTAGAAATAACTTCCCCCTACATTTGCTTGCCGGCGATGTATTTGTTGTTCACAATTGAACTTACAGTCTGCTTTGATAGTCCGATCGTTTTTGCGACATCCACCTGCTTTTCACTGCACGCAACTGCATTCATAATATTAATCTTGTCGCTCAATAAAATTTGCTTCCTTTTTTTGGAGGCCATTATCTGCACTTGGGTTCTGGCACAACTGACTAGCACAGGAGGAACACAATGACAAAATGGCGTCAACAAGGGATAATGCACTGCGTGGGGTCACGTGTGTTCTCAGACTGGCTTGGCTAGAGGCTGGGCGTGGCCAGAGGCTGCCAATGTTGCCAGATGAAATTTATACTTGCTGTGGCTCAAGCGCGCAGACACCGGCATGGTCAAGTCTGTTGTCAGCCTGTGTCGACACGGCAAAAGTTTGTTTTATATGCCTGATTTTGGAAAAAATTGCAGCTAATTTCACCCGCTCTAGCTGATTGTCTATTGCAGTGTGGTCCGTTAAAAGCGAACTTTGTTGCATTAATAAAATAGATAGAGCAAATTAAGGTTTAAGTATGGTTCAGTATATCCGAAAGTCCGCTGTACACAGGTCCATTGTAATGAGCGTAGACTGTAGTAAATTAGCAAACAAGTGATAACAGTGGGACCAACTCAAGTGAACGGTAATAGGTCATAAATTGGATAAGTTAGTAAGTTATGATCCTTAAAAAAAAAAAGAGCACCACAAAAAAGGTGTTTGTTTTTTGCATTCCTTTCTTGTGGTGCCATCCTTAGCAAAGTTTCTTTTTTTTCCAAGATCATCCGAAGCGATATTGTGTGCTCTTTTACCTGCTATTGTGCCACTCAGCTCACCTGCTTCAACCCATAGAATTTCTTACTGTTACCTCGAGGGGAAAAAGCGCTGCTTCCGTGTTGTTGTACGATGAGGGAACCCTAGAACATAAGGGCTATCCCTAAAGAAAAAAAATCATTTACATTTAGGAGAAAAGAGAAAGCAGTCAGTTTATTTTGAATTAATCTTCATTGAAGGCAATACATGTGTCCAGGCTTTCCACCCACTGTTTGAAGCATCTCTGAAATTGTTGAGGCTTGACGCTATTGCGTGCCCCTGTGAAGCTGTTTTCACCCCGTCTACGGTGGATAACCTCTTCTCTTCCATGGTTTTCACCTCAGACTCACTTTCAAACACAAGCTGCACTGATCGTGCTGCTGGATTGTAAATACGGGGACATAAAATAACAGGAACAATATATTTGTTTAAGCACTGATGCTTAATTCTTGAAAAGAAGTAACAAGAATAAAAATACGACTTTGCGCGTCAACTCGTACTTAAACCCTGCATCAAGTTCCTATGGCTGCACAATGTCCTTCACCCATGTTTTGCAGTGGACCTTTGCTTAGTGCTTGCTTCTTTTAGAGAGTTTTCTGGCGGCACTTTGTGAAAACAATACTTAATGCAAGACCCACAGATGGCGTTACCTGCTGGAAATCCCTACAGAAGAGATGCCATGAATTTGCGAGAGGGACTTGTCATCTTTGGAAAAGTGACAACACAAACCTGCACAACATTTCTGCAGTGATGTTCGCTTGGCTACTGGCTTGGGCAGTTTTCAACTAAGCCCACCCTAATTTAGTGCACTGAGAAAGGGCTACAATAAGAAATGGCTGTAGTACTAACTCAGTTCTGGAGGGCTATTCTCGACACTGCGAAATGTTACTACGGTATTGTTGGATTTGCCATCCTGTCATTTCTGATTGGCTCACATGGCTAGTCGGCATCTTTGATTGGCTATCAATGCAAATAGTATGGTGAAATTTGACCGTACCCAGGTTAACACCCCCCCCCCCCACACACACACTTTTTATTACCACATCTGTCATAAAAATTTAGTCTCTACTGAATTGGCTTTTTAGTTTCTTGTGTTGCTGGGATCAGTTAACACTTTAGGAATACAGTTGTATCTCGATATAACAAACTTCAGTGCAACGAAATTATTGATAAAACAAGTATTTAAGTATTTATAACTTCTTGTCTAAGAATGCCGTGTATTTTGAACTTCAATCTAATGAAGTGTGTTTATGCACAATTTCAATGTAACGAAATGTCTGTGCTGCCATGAAGGAGTGAATGCAACAAATGTAAACTGCCAGGGAAGCATATGATCAAGTGGTTGAATTACATGTGGCTGCTTGCGAATGCACTTCTCAAATCCCACATATTTCGATAGAAAGTGGCTGTTGAAGCAGAGCAGCGTAATAGCAAGACCTTCTCGCTGCAGTGTTTTGTGTAAAGTCCACACACAATAAGATTCTATCGTGCCCCACTATGTGTACTGTTTGTACTGTTGGTGCAAGAGGAAAGCATGTGAGGGTGAGCTGAAAAATTTGGTGGTTGATGCACGCCAACCTGTGCGAGAAGGGGGAGGGGGGAGTGGGAGGCAGGCGAGTGTCCATCTCCTCTCCTAACCAGGCCGCATGGCTGTCAGTGCAGCTGAATGCATATGCGGTCCGTGCGCTCTGTCTGAAGGTAATCTGGTGGGTGCATGTATGAAAAGCATGCAACATATCTTCTACAAAAAAAAAAAAAAGTTCATCACTACTCTATCAATAAACTCGCATAGATGGTGGTGCCAAATTTCCCCCTAGGTAGCATTGTCAGACGCTCTGTGGTTCAATTGTTTGAACTGGGTGACTAACATACAACCATAGTCTAATACAATACAATGGCGTTTGTTCTTGCTTTGTTCCTGCGGGAGGGCAGACGTTTGATCGGTACCACTGTGCTCGGCTCGTGATGGACTCGCTGCTGGCGTTTGACGACCCATCCATGAACCGGATGTCAGTTGCCATCTGTTCCATCCTTGCTGCCAAGGTGAGCTTGGTATATCCATGTTAGTGACAAGCTTGTTTCATCACCAGCGCATACTCTGTAGAATTCTGCAGTTCAAGAATTTCGATGGCTTTGTTTGTTTGTACAGCAGATAGCTTTTAGGCCATAGCCCAGAGGAATGCCATTTATGAAGTTGCACATTAGGACTTGTAGGGACATTAAAAAAACAACAACAAATGAGTTTATTAAAGTTAGATGGTGCACAAAAAGAGGAAGTTCTCTTTGCATATGCGTTGGACATGATTTGAATAACCAATATTTTGGTGTAGTGCAATAGACATGCTTCTAAGTTGACAAGCCTAAGATTGGTCAAGAAAAATGTTTGTACAAAATGTCAAGCAAGAACTGCTGTTCTCTAAAAAGAATATTGAAATGAAGCTTTGCATAACAAATCTTCACCGTAAGATTTTGTTCCATAGGAAAAGTGGAAGGCAATTTTAAATACAGATGAGAGACCACATATCGTTAGAGATTAGATTATCGGTTTTCTTAAACTTTTGCGAAGTTATATTTTTTAAAGTAGTTACATACATCTTTAATTTTTTAAACTAAGTCTGCTTGGTTATGCTGTGGATGTACCAAATCCCCCAGTGTCGAAACACATGCTAGATGGCCAGTAGCAGTGGCATGCTGGGCAAGTGTGCCTGAAGCATCATGATGTGCATACAGTGAAACGTCAGTATAAGAAAGTTGCACTCTGAGAAAGATGTTGCTTGTTATGTATACCCAAAATTTTTTTAAAAGGGATAAACAAAAATTGGTACTTGTATATCTGCAACCGAAACTGGGCTCCAGAATTTCACCTGATACGTGGCCAAACGCATTTGGCTTGTGAGGAATATCTGGTGTCAACTAGCACGTAACATTCATCTCAAGTGGTCAAACATGTGACATTTTGAAAAAAATATGTTTAATAATGATTAGCTTTTAGTTCCACTTAGAAGTGCCATGTCTGTAGTCTAATAAAGGAAATAAAGAAACGATCAATTAATGGAAATTAAAGTGGATGAAAAAACAACTTGCCGCAGGTGGGAACCGAACCCAGAACCTGCAGTTCCCACCTGCGGCAAGTTGTTTTTCATCCACTTTAATTTCCATTAATTGATCGTTTCTTTATTTTCTTTATTAAGCACAAGTAATTCCCCTATGTTGTCGTTGGTGTCAGTGTTTGTTGGCTTGTTATGATATGACTAATAAAAATCAGGACCCTCGGTTAAACCCCTTTCTTCTCGTTTATGTCTGTAGTCAGTAATTCTCAGACTTCGGCTGAGATAATTAAGCCACATGCCCTTGCCTGTAATGAAAATCTGCGAACCAAAACTCTTCTGCATGACGTTGGCTGCTAGCGGTACGCAGGCCAGAAGCAAGATGCCATGCTCCACCTTTTTGCAGATCTCCACTTCAGAGACATCATCCCTGGGTGCCAAGCCAGAGTACATGGAACGTCTGCTGCGAATTGTCAAGAGCAAGCTGTACGCTGGCGAAGTGGACATCATGATGAAGTTCACGCTCAGTGCCCTTTGGAACCTTACAGGTGAGGATTGCCAATGAGAGGAATTTCCATTTTTCATTTGTAAGGTTGTGGCCACTTGTCGCTTAAAATGATGCCACCTCAATTACAGTGTACTAGAATAGGGCCAGTGTGTCCAGACGGCAGAACGTGCCACACACTGCTTTGAAGCCGGGAGTGTAGACAGGTTTGGGGATGTATGCGGTGGCGCTGCAGTCGCACAGGCTGTACGGACGAGTTCTCCGTGTGTTGCGGCTGGTTGCAGCGTGCTTGCTCTGAAGGACTTTGAAGGAATTCCTCGAGTTTCTGTCTCAGGAGTCACATGCAAAAGGTCATTGCGGCTTCTTGAGCCAGTCGACGGCAGATGGGCTCTGTGTGACATTGTGCAGCACTTTGGATCTGTTAGAGTACTTGGAAGGCGAGGGCTTTAAATACCTATTGACATCTAGACTAAGCCAATAAAAGTTGGAAAACTTCTTGCGAGGTAGTCGTGTGGATTCAACGATCACCCAACGCCGTCTCAATTTTTGATTGTTGTGAATTGCCTCTCTTTTAATAACTTGGCAGAGGCAATGCAAACAAGGAACACAGAGATCAGTAAAGATTTGGTATCGCTACTTTACTCACCTGATAATTCTGACAAGGAAGGGGACGTTGCGTCACTTGATGAAGCTGGAAATCTGACGCTGGTAGAGCAAAGGCTAAACAGTACTCCACCAGAGCACTGGGCTTAGTGGAGGGAAGGAGTGATGACCGCCTCATCCATTATATATGGCAGGGTAGGTCGGACAGAAATTTTTTACTCGCAACAAATGTGAGGAATGCCGCTCTCTTCTTTTGCAGAGCTCTAGTGTCATAAGCAGTCTCAAAATTTATGAAATTTGTGATAGGGGAGGATTGCTGTATCCCTCCAAGTTGCTTTTTGAAGCGCTAAAGAAACTTGAGGGTACATATTTACAACCTTCAGCAAAGAGGAGCTTTGCAGCAACAGAATAGTTGATCAGGAGAACATTCATTTGGGCTAGATGGTGCATACTTGGTGATACTTCCGTGACCCTCTTCAAAAGCGAAATGTCCTATCTGGAACGGTTTGGCAGATGACGCATGATGGTCATTGTGCGCATGTCTGTGTTTTTCCTTTATTTGCTGAATTTTCGGTGAATAAAGATAGATGAAGTTGGCGCTTGTCCTGTGTCGTTCTCCCCTCTTGTGATCGTCTTAGTTGGCGCTGTTCCTTCCTAATTCAAGAATAGTTGATGTCATGATTCTAGTGAAAGCTTTAAATTTGGCTGCAAATTACATGCTGATGATTTCACATCATCAGTTGTGCGTTTTTATATCTAACAAGGCTGCACTTTTACGTTAAAGGTGTTAATCAGTGAAGAGAAGGACGGAGAAAAAAGAAATTGCACTTTAAAGTTAGCTATACTGTTCTTAGCAGGCTGGTGCAACATATGTATGCTGACCCTTCTTTGTCTTTGTTATCTGAATACACAACTTTTTCTGGTGCATTCAAAAAGCTAATTTTATGGATATAATTAAGAAATGAATTAAGGCATTCATTTGCACCTGTTAATTCCACCGTAGATCTCCATTTGCTTGTGATGGAATGTACTCGCACTGTTTTTCTGTGTTTTGGCATACTTTGTGTACTTTTGTAGAGATCCCTTTTACTTGGCGTCTTTCCTACCTGTTTTATTCCTTTCATAGAAATGTAGGATGTCAATGTGTCTCACACTTGCACATGAGCCTGACGTTCAGGAGCACTTCATGATGTGAATAAAAAAATTCACGAAGAAACTGTGCAAATGTAGTTGCGGGAGGCTTGCGAAACAGAATGAAAGAACGAGGGACTAATGTTTATCGTGAAAGAAAATAAATGCCAACCAGGAAAGCTCTTTGGCTTTGGGCTATGTACGTACATATTGTTTTGCCTTCTCTCCTACAACAGCGGCTGAGGAACTATAAGCGCGTAATGTTGGGTTGCGAATGCCGCGGCCGCTTTTTTATGAATGCGAAACGCAAAAGAAAATGTGTGCACCTGGAGTCCGAGTTGGTTTAAATCATTTCGATGTCCTGTACTACAGCGTTATTTCCAGCCAAGTTTTCCATCCGAATAATTTCTGGTTACGTAGCAGCGTGGCCCAAAACAAGTTTAACGGCTTTATGCCACTACTTCAGTGTCTGCAAAACCTTTGCTGTCAGGTTAATAAATCCATCTAATGGGTGTTGAGATGCGCTAGGAGTGCACATATAATTCACCTCTTATATGAAGTGAGTTTCAGGGATGCATCTGAACATCCGTCGAGCATTTGCACGTCTATTTGACTGCGACAGAAAATGATTATCAAAATATCAACATGCAGCACTGGCGCTGGGCCGTCCGTTCTGTACAGCCCATGTTCCTACAGCGCCATCTCGTGCTGTCTACATGAAGCGACTCAGCGGAGAACGCTTCCTGAACACACTGCTCCTATTCTGGTACACTGTACCTCAGTGGAGAGTGCAAATGCTATTACGGTCGACTTCCGTTAATTCGATCATGACGGGACCGACAAAACTGGTCGAATTGTACGGCGGGTCGAATTAAACAAAAGTCAGAAAAAACGCCGAAACACTCCATTGACTCACTTGGAAGTATGTGCCTTTAACGTTAGCTTTGCAGCAATACAGCCATGCTTAGCGGTGAAGCATACCAAATGGAGAAAGGTACTGTCGTTATGAGACATAGCACATGTTCCTTAATTTATCCACACACATGTGCTTTCTCCAGTCAAAGTACAAGCACCAAGGCGCCTAATAACTTTACTGGCAGGCCTTCATAGTTTTAGATTGACTCCTGCTCTTTTGTTGGCTTTAAGTGTCCCCTCGAGTTTTGGAGTTTTTAATTTTCATTTCAGTTTTTCTCCTCGCTAGCTTTCCCAAAACACAGATTTTTTTTCTCCGCTTCTCTGTGTATGGCGCGTGCGAGCACGTATAATTAAGGAACAAATACTAGGCCAAGTTAATGGTCTATACGATCGAGACACACCTGGTGGGCAAAACGAGGATTCACATCGCCATAGCAATGTCAGAAACAGCTCTGAATGGCGGCTACTATGCTTATTAAGCATCTAGGTGCTTGTACTGTGACTGGAGATGGCGCGTGCATGCCTGTATAATTTAGAAACACGTACTTTCTCCTATGACAGTGGCCTTTTTCTAGTCTTGGTGTGCTTCGCCGCCTAACACGGCTGCATTGCATTGAAGCTGACCAGTCAAGTTCGAATTATTCGCCAGAGACCAATTTTGCGATCAAAATAACAGAAGCTTGGGCTCACAGAAATGTATGGGTGCTGGTCAGGACCTTCAGTAGGGATCGAATTAACCGATTAGTCGAATTAACTGGAGTCAAAATAACGGAAGTCTATTGTACAAGAATGTACAACAGAGTATGTGTTCTTGGGCTAGTCAGCCGATACTTTAAGCAGTAACTAGCCTTAACATGACGGCTGTAAGAAAAGTGATGGGACGAACGCTATGTCATGGAATTTGTCCCGACACCTTTCTTGCATCTGACATGTTACCGCTACTGTTATTGCTTTAAGTACTACAGAGTACTAGTGCAAAAATAAGGCAAGGATAGAAGAGGCGTGTTCTTGCCTCGTTTTTATGCCATTACTCTGTGGTCAAGTACCAACATGCGCAAATTGCTCTCATCAAGAACATGCATTCAGCCACTAGAACTAAGACAAACATGGATTTCTGCTCTATTAATCCATAGTGTTTCTAATGGGACTGCATCCAATGCTGTTGCCGTGGGAACCTTTCTTAGATATTGATTCAGAATGCAGTCTTTGACTTGGTTTTACACCTATCTGTAAGTAAACTGCCCCATTAAGTCGAAGCTGCGAGAACTGAAAAAACAATTTCGATATAACTGCAGTTTCAAGATAAGCGAAATCACGAAAATAGAATCTCTCTGGCCGCACATAGACCAAGTGGAACCTTTCTGAAGTACAACTAGTAATATTTTCGGTCACTTTCACGAGCATTGGCCCTGGAGACGTTGGCGTCAATGGGCAACGACGTTATTGACACTGTTCCAAGGTAGCATGCTTGGCGCAAAATCAAGACAATTGATCCTAATGATATATATTTGAAGTCATATTTGAAGCCAGTCATCTGAGCGTAACTATTTTCAGGCATGAAACACAGCTCACACTGCTACTTTCTGCATAGTAATGAATTCCGGATAATTTACCTTCTAAGAATCGAAACTGCAGAGGTGTGTAATTTTTCAAGCCTTTGATGACGTGTCATTCACGCTTCATCGTCGTGTGAACATGAAGCAAGCATCCTTATCAAGTCGTGATCTCGTGGCTTGACAAGGACCCCATGCTAAAGTGCCCACGACTTGATAAGGATAATCCTAGGCTGGGGGGGTTGCATGCTAGCTTCTTCTGGCATCAGCACGTGGGCTGATTGCGCCTTCTGAAAAGTGCCTATCATCCTCCCCAAGGTCACGATTAATATGCTGCGACCACATTGATGTGTCACTGACAGTATTCTAAATGAGAGGGGAAAAAAAAAAGACTGACTTGCAGCTCACTGTTGCTGCATGAGGCCAGAACAAAGTGGAAGCAAGCAACCGAGCTAGTATGCACAAGTGGGGATTGATAGAAAAAAAGGGGGAAAAATAAGCGGGAGCACAGCTCAGTGCGGCATCTCGCTCGGCCAGCGTACTGCCACAGGGTAAAAAGCAAGTGCAAGCAACATTGTCTACGTTGCCCCTTCGCTTTTTTTTTTCCTGGTAGTAGTTGACGTTTCTAGATATCCGGAGTTTGGGTGCAAAAGCTTTTCGGGATAATGGTGAAAAATACATGGGTTGAAACCATGGCCGGAAATAACATTTGTACTGACTGATATTTCAAGATATCAGGGTTAAAGTTAATGAGGATTTACTGTACGTACGATGTTTACTCGATTCTAATGCACCCCCGAATCTAACACGCACTTAATTTCTGCGGGTATAAATTAAGAAATTATAAGTGTACCTGAAAGTAACATCCCCCGATTTGCAAAAAAAAAAGAGTATAGCACGTAAATGTAATTTTATGAAACAATCGGATAAACCATGACAAATTGCTTCTTGGTCCTGCTGTCATGGTTTTGTTTTTCTTGGTTCTAGGTGTCTCAGGGCTGCTTTCATTGCTTTTCTTGGTTTAACTATCTTAGTTTTTCTGATACATGCATTTGCTATCAAACTAGTTAAGACATATCCTTTGGAGTTACATTCCTTGGTGCTGCTGCAATTGTTGTTACGCATGCGTTGTTGTTCGCTTTTGCAAAAGCCATATACAGGGCAAGCATACTTGTAAATTAAAAATAAGTCCCATCTTGAGTGTTTGCTGGTCTGGAATGTGCAGATGAGTCGCCCAAGACGTGCTCCGTGTTTCTGTCCAAGGGAGGCATGGAACTTTTCTTGAACGTTCTCGAGGTGAGTAGGACTGGATTAGTACCTGTCGTGAACTTGGGAGTTTTTTTTTGGTAGTGTGACAAGCTCTGCGAGTATGAATCTAAAAAATGAAATTTGAACTGACACTTGCTGTGCAAGCTCTTGACCCGAGTTTTTTTTATTAGGAAGGTGGAATAACGATTGTGGGAGTAGCATGCAAACGAGATAACCTCTTCGGGCACTGTGCCTGTTGTACACGTCATAATAGTGCACCAAAAGCAAAAGCAAAAGCTCTGGTCATAAACAAATTATGCTTAAAATTTGTTGCACACATCTTGAGGCACTTTTGATTGGACCTTTGCAGCAAATTTGAGTAATATGTGCAAGCTGTTTTTCTGAAGGTAGATGCTTATGTCATTGCTCTCGTAATTATGCCATCACGTAGTGGGCTCACTTCTTTCGTTGTTTCTGACAGTGTTTATTAGGTCTGGCACATATTTCAGGTGGCTGAACTGGTGTTTTCCAATTATGTTGGGCATGAAATAGTTAATGTTCTTGTATCCAATGTTCCTGTTGGTAGATTACACATTGAGTCTGCATTTCGTAAACTTTTCAAAACTCACTGAAGTATTCAAAATTCTTAATCTGTTCTGCTGCAGTACACCTTTGATGAATCTAATGGTGCAGCAAATGTGGGGAAGCTAAGCTTTTAATGGACAGAAGTTATTTGCTCTGGAAGGGAATATGGGACTCGTGATGCTGTAAAAGCCTCTCGCACGCAAACATTCACACCTCCTATATTTGCCTTTTTACACAGTTCATGCGAAAACCGGATGTGTCTTGTCTCGTCTCACTTTCTCCGATCTAGGCTTGCGAACTTTTCACTTGCTCATGCCACGTGTGCCATGATGTGACAAAGTCAGCCCTTCAAAGCCTGTCTGTGCTTGTAAATCCGTAGCCTGTCAGCGATTTTCGAACAATCACTACAGGCCAACGATATGATGTACTGAGGGTGGGGCATTAGAAGAATCGAGTAGACTCAATGTGCATTCATGAAGAAGGGTAAAAAGAAGGATACCGACCACTGAATGAAGACAAGAAAAGACGTTTCGGCTCCCCTGATGGCAGCCTTGTTCACAGTGAACATTGTGAACAAGGCTCCCGTCAGGGGAGCCGAAACGTCTTTTCTAGTATTCATTCTGTGGTCGGTGTCCTTCTTTTTACCCTTGTTCATGATGCCTCCCGACCAGACGGGCTTCCGTCAAAACCTCGACTTTATGTGCAGTCATCAGCAAAAGTTCAGAGACCACTGGGCGCTGCAAAAAAAGAAAAAAAAAGATAATCATTGCAGCCTGGGCATGCTGGCTAGAATCACTGGCACAGCCCACTTATGCATGCATGTTCAACCAGTTCATTAAATCGCACCGTTTTCACATTGTGAAGCTGTGCCAGGAGAAATCTTCATTTTTTGCTGATGCCGTGGTCTCCGAACTTGTGCCAGCAGTTGTTCACACTGACTGATCATGTGCTATGACTGATCAGTATGATCCGTGAGCATATCTGCTAAAGCCCTAAATCTTTTTCAAAAGTTGAAATGAACGTTGGTAGAGCAGATGTGTGCCATGGAGATCAGCAGAGGGTCATCGAAAAGTTTATGACGCTGTTTACATACAGGATCTTTTGTAGACTTAAGCAACCTCAATGAAGTTATCAGCATCAGCTTGAGATGACGTTATCAAAATTCTTCAGGAAGTTTACTGTCAGGTGATGCTGTTCATGAAGTATGCCTACTAGCAATTCGCGCAGATCCGTTGAAGTTCTTTTTTTTCTCTAGTTAATCGTCAGGAGCTTTACTTTGTGTAACTACATTTATGGCAAGGGGTCAATGGATGCATCATTGCGTTTTGCATCTGAGTGTTGCAGTTTGAGGGCTTGGTAGGGGAGCTGCTGTTTCAAAAGCCTTAGTCAACATGTTTTGTGTTGTTGGCTGGCACATAAAACCAGCAAATATGCACTGACCTACATGGCTGTGCTCTGTGGCAGCCAGTAGTTGGCAGCTTTGAATAGGATGCATACAGTAAACTTCAAGCTTGTGAATTAGAATCTCAACATTGGTGTTGTTTGCGGTTACCCTGCATTGTTTCAAGCACCTCCCAAACCTTCACGAGGTCTCAGTTCTTCTTTTTTTCTTGTGGAACCACCACATGTTTCTTTTGTTCTTGTTCTCCAACGAGGTCTAATATAATGATTGCGTTAAGTGGGGACCATGCCTCATGTAACTGCTGTTTACTCGATTCTTTACTCTACATGTCAGTACTCTTTTAAACGCAGAATTCCTTTTTAAACTTGGATCAGTCGTTATCACTGTACACTGTACGGTGAGTACACGTGTTTGACAATTAAGAGGCTGGCATTAAGTGCACCCCCCTCCCCCCCTTCTTATTTTTTGCAGCTGTTCCTTGGGGAAAGTGCCGTTGAAACCAAGGTCCTTGGTCTTGTGGTAAGTCATGTCAGATGGCTTGTTTTGAGCATCATGCCAACAACATTCATGATTTTATCCTAAAATGGCCGATACTCAGAACTAGTTTACGCTTTTCGTATGGAGACCAACAACTTCACTATTTGTCATTTGCGTCTAGTTCAAGGCAAAACTGATTTCGAAGGAATACAAAGACAGTTGATGACTCATTTTTCAGAGCATGATGTTATTGTGATAGCAGTCATATGGATGCGCAATGCATGTTCATGCCATCGGCATTGCTGTTGTTGTGCTGTCCACTGACGATGCATGCATGGCTCTCATGGATAGGGTTACACAGTCTCCACATACGCAAAGTGTGTTTTGCTGCAAAAATGATGAAGCAAAGTGGAATCAGCGCTACGCTTAATCGCCTCGGGCTGCAGCAAAAGCAGCATTCAACATGAATGTTGTGTGAACATCGTGTGCATGCACATTATAGGTGCTCTAGTGTTCCTGCGGAGCTGCTGTATGTATGCTTGGGTCTGAGCAGCAAACGTTGATCAAATGTTATTTCGTAGTATTTTATTGGGCGCTGACCAACACCGACGGTTTCTCGTCGGTGTTGAATCTCGCCGGCTACAGCGACATTCCTTGTCCAACCGTTGATCACCTGGCTCCATAGTTGCAGTGGTGCTTTCAACATGACACTGATGGCTGTTTGTGTTCTGTGTGTCAACTTCATGTGCTATGGTGGACAAGCAGAAATGCTGCATCAGATGTATGGAAATGGAGTGCTTTATCTGTTCTGTTGGAGATATTTTAGTGTTGGCAGCCGATGATGATTGTGTGGCCGACCGTTGAGCGCGTGAACTCTGCTGGTTTCCCCAGAACAACATCGCCGAGGTGCCCAGCTTGCGGAGTGACCTCATGAAGGACAACCTCATGCGAATCTTGCGGTGAGTGACCAGTCGTTGCTGTTGTTTTAACAGGTACAGTCGACTCCCATTCATTTGAACCTTACGGGACCGCAAGGTTTGGTCGAAATATCTGAACAGTCAAGTTAACAGATGGCAGCAAAACGAACGAAAATTCAAATCTTTTTTTTTTTTATCGCTTGAAGTAGACTGTAATGTCTTTGTTCCTTGCTCTTGAATTGCGAGTCCACCAGCGTGAGGCGGGGAGTGTCGACGTGTTTAGACACTGGCTCAGTGTGACACGACACAAAATAAGTGGCAACAAATTGCTTCACAAAAAGTACGAGCATCGGCCGCCAAAAGATAAAAATACATTTATATAAAAGAGCTTCACACCTAGGGATGCAGTAGCATCGCCTGCTAAATTTCTTGTAAAGCAAACTGCTACATACCTGAGTGGTGTGGGTTGGTGGGCATCAAATTAAGTGAAGTGGAATTCTTTCGACTTCGAACTAAATGAGTGTTCCTTCCATAGCAATGTGTAGTTTCTCGCCGGGACTTTTCAGTGCTTTTGTATTAAGCGGAAAGTGACATTAACGTGAGTCGATTGTGTTAACTTTTAGAGGGCCGCGGCGAATGGAGTTCACAAGGGAGGAGTTCTTTGTTACACTCATATTTTGGTTCTTGTGCTGCATTACAGACACTCACAAAAAGTGCGAACATAGTAAAAAGTGCAATAGTAAGCATTGAAGTATGGCTGAAACAAAGCCTGCTTGAAGGGAATGTATTTCCAAACAAGGAAACATGTATTTCTGGACTATCTTTCCAAGCTGTCTTCATAGTTATATATGGAGACCTGAGGACAGCTCAGGGACATGACTGCTTTTGAAGTTCTTATTACTGACTGGTACATTAATAAAGAGAAAAATTCATTTTTTCTTGTAGTTTGGATGCCACTGTCAGAAGCTAAGAGCAGCATGTCCATGTGCGGGGGCCAAGTAACTGTCTCCTTAATCTGTGACGTGGTAGAAACTGCTTTTTTCTTTTTTTTCATAAACAGAGATAAAGTGGTAATATTTTGTTGTGGGTTGTTATCTTGACGTTGTATCCTGGGTTTTCATGTCAACTTGTGGTATTCAAAACATGTTTCATGGGAGCTTTTGAACATTCGTGATGACACAGCACTCTTAAAATTATGGGCAATTTTTTTGAAAGCTGGAGACAAGATTATGACTGATCAAGTAGTCATAACCTTGCCTCCAGCTTTCCGGTCCTCTTCAGTGTATAGAGCACCAATTTTGTGTTGATGCGATGTGCACTGCTTTTCTCTCAGAGTTGCCTTGCATGATTAGGAATCGATGGCTACATCTTTAGCAATTTCTCGCATGACAAATCGGGAACTGCCTTGATGTCAACCCCGTCTATTGACTTGGAAGGTTGTCTGCTGTGGGGGATCTTCATCAGTCGACGTTCTTCAGATTTTTAGACGACTGTACCACTCAAAGCACTGCGATCGGCACATACATTCATCCCCGAAGACTTGTTGGAGCATTTTCCACATGTAGATTGGAGTTTTCTCGAGTTGAAGACACAACCTCATATAAACACATTGTTCTTCCAAGTCATTTATTCTGACTGCTTCAAAAGATTGTAGACTCATCACTGCACCTGTTTACTTCATTGGCTGTAGCTCACTTACTGGCAGTCGTGGTGGGATGCGGCGAGAAGTGTTGTATTGCCAAGAGCTGCCACTAGTCAGTGTCACTAGCCGCTGGGCATTCTGTTCGCTAGTTTGTGTGCTGTGTGATCGTTCTGGTCTCCTTTTAATGACACCTCTTAAATGTCCTAAAATTTCTTTTAAGCTCTATATTCATAAATAAATTTTGTATACTTCAGATGCTTACACCTAGTAAAAGCAGTTTACAGAACTGGGATACCTCTTTTTGGTTCAGAGTTAGAAATTTGTCAATTTTGTGCATCAATTTTATTTCCTGTTTTATAACCCCTGATTTTTTACGTCTTTCGTGTAAACTATAAGGCCCTAAATTTAAATTCTGCTTCCTTCACTCTGTAAAATTCACCTTTCTCTTCAAATGCAGGAAATGGCATTCAAATGGTTTCAACAATTGTTTACAATGAGAGCATTTATGCATTTCGCATACAATTGAATAGGGAAGTTGGAATTAGCTCTTTTTAACAGCTGGCCATTTGAAGCACAGAAGTGGTTTAATCAGAAACACACAAAGCTGTGCCAGCCATCAAAATAAGAAAAAGGAAAAGAAATCTGACGATTTTGCATTGATGATTACGCTTTATAAAGATGCACGTTACGAAAGAGGTACTGCGCACGCAATAAAATCATCGTAGCAATTCTAACCGTAAGGCCCGCATTTTGTCTCTAGCAACCTTTTTATGAAAATCGATAGTCTATTATTTTCATTTTAACGTGGCACCGTAGACGAGCATTTTCATTCCATGTTAAATACAATGATTGTCTTTTTATTTATTATCGTTACATTGAGCCGACGAATAACCCTTGTTTTGGTGCTTTATGGTCATAGCTGCTCTTGTGCCAATGAACTGTATCGGTGATCATCATCATCACGCAACAATGCAGGAACTTGCTGCACTCGAGCCAAATCGACGTGAGCTACTTTGCAGCCGGCATCGTGGCGCACCTGGCGAGCGACGGGCCCGAGCACTGGAACGTTGAATGTGTCAGCCTGAAGGATATGCTCAAGGAGCTGGTGAGTCGGGCTGCACTGTACGGCTTGGTTGTGACCATTTTCCTACAGGTTATAAAGGAGTTCTCACAAAAGGTGCAAACTTTCTCTAAACTTAAAATGGCCTGAGAAAAACTGTTTTTGTTTTTGCTTTTTTTTGTGCTGGAAAGTTGAAAATAAGCTATGTTCATGTTGTTTTCTGCAAACATTTATAGACGGATGACTCTGTGCAATGCAGATAAACAAATGCTGTGAACAGACTGTCGATATATTTTATTCGCCCGAAGAGAAACGCCACTTTAAGCCAACCTGCTGTAGCCAACATGACATTGTCATAAATGTTATGCAGACGCAGTGTAAATGTTTCAAAACACAGGTGGTTAAAAAACGGAATATAAACAAGCAGTGACATGATTCATCTCTTTTGTTCGAACAAAGGTCAGTTCAACTGCCATGGTTCTGGTGTCACCTTTTCGTACCCTTTTTGTACAAAATTTTATCGGCGCTAGAAATGCTGGCCAATTGCTCAGAAAAAAAGGGGGGCAGGGAAACATATGTTTTGCCATTTATTTGTTTGTTTGTTTATTTATTTTTTACTATTTGCATCTTTAATCTGGTGCATACAGTCATATCTACTTTTAGTGATCCCAGATATAACGATCTATCAGGTATAACTACCACATTTCAGTGCATTTATGATTTTCTAACCCTGCCTGTTGAAACTGTTTCCAGATATAACAAATGTGTTGTAATTTGCTGTACAGTTTCAACGAACGCCTCGAACCCGATCCAGGTAAAATGAGGGCACACGCGAAGTACCAAAGCACGGAAGTGTGACCAAACTGGGTGCATGGCAGCGCGTGCCTTGCTCTAGTCCAACCGCGACAATGATACAGCTTTTCAAGATGAGCAAGCGAGTGACCAGAGTGATTTCTGAAGAAAGAAAGTCACTCACTTTCAAGGCACACACCTCAAGGGAAAGAAGGTGTACAGCATAAACAGCATGACGCGAGGCGTGCAATGGCACGTGTGCCCGTGCAATATCGGACGCCACGACAGCAGCACTCTCGTTCTTGTGCAATTGTCCCTGTGGCACCACGTGCATCGCACTTGTTTCAACAATTTGGAATGACCATCTGTGTCCTTCATCTACGGGAACAATGGCAGCTCATGTGTTCCTGTCGTTACTGTCGGTACTCATGCGACCCGAGTCGGTGGGAGTACTGCACCACGTGCTGCCACCATGCAATGTTGCAAAGGATCGGCAGTTGCTGTGCCATTATCAGGAGATCACGGTTCGGCGGCGATTCGTTTACGCATTCCCTATTGCCGGTAATGGTTCGTGGTGATGTTCTACCATTCGAATGCGGCAATTTTCCCACCTGGAGTGACATTAATAACGTAAGTTTACGGCTCTTGTGTGGCTGATACACTGTTGTAATACCGAGACCATGATGTCCAAGACCTTCGCAAAATAGCAGCATGCTGCAGTAGTTTCCGAAGTGTATGCTTCCGGTTTCTTGTGCAGAATACAGTCATGTCCTGCTGGTAGTAAAAATTCGCGGGTCTTACGTGCCAAAACCACAATCTGACTACGAGGCATGCCATAGTGGGTGACTCCGGATTAATTTCCACCACCTCGGGTCCCGTATTGTGCTCCCATTACACGGTACACAGATGTTATTGCGTTTCGCTCTCGTTGAAATACAGCCACGGCAGCTGGGATTTGATTCTGCGACCTTGTGCTTAGCAGCGCAATGCAAAAGCCACTAAGCAACCATGGCGGGTATTCCACTGTAGGTAAAATATACCAAGAGCCCTTGAATAAAAAATCCTTGCTGCGCTTGCAGTTTCAAAATGAGAGGTGGTCGTGGTCAGGCGCCGTTTGGAAAGAGCTATAAGACACTGCATTTTGTTCTTTAGATGGGCGTTTATAAAGGAAATTTGTGGCTGGGTGTGTGAATGCACTCGGAAAGAAAATGACGCTGAAAATCTGGCCATGAACTCGGCCCTTGCTTCAAGGCTTCGGTACCATCCAACAGGCATTGTGGACAGATTCGGCGTCATTGGATGTGGATTTGCGTGATGAGGCCGTATTCTCAAACAGTTGTTTTACGGGGATACGAGATACAATCACTTTTGTGCTCGGCAACGGTTGCGGCGGCTTCTATGAGTGACCACATGCGCTGAAGGAATGCTGTTGCTCTGCGTCCGGTGCGGAGTTACATGAAATCTTGCAATAGTGATTGTACCCCTGAAAGCGGTTGACCTAATATGCTGCTCCATCATGATGGCACCATCACTGACCGACGCATAGAGGATACTTTGTGGTGTCGGCAATTTGGTTCTGAGCTTCGAGCAAGGCTCGCCTAACCAAACCAGCAGTATTTTGACACTAAAGTTTCAATTTGTGACGAATTCCACATCTGTGTTGTGTCGTTTTGCAACAACAAAACTCTCGCGAAACAAATTTTTTCGCTTTCCCCACAAGTTTCGTTATTGCGAGGTTCAGCTGTAAGTACAAACTGCGTTAATACCAAAACAGATAATGGCAGGCACCAGAGACCTTAAATAATTTACTATAATACTCGTTTCCATGAGCCAGTTTTAATTGTGGGTCTGATAAGGTAGATTCATCACGACTAGGCATGTGCAAATACAGCCGACTCATGTTACAATGAGCCATAATAATCCAACGAGAAATGTTCGTTGTAACCAGAATTTGTGCCTCAGTATGTTGCGAAATGGCGGAGCTTCGCATGTACTGCTGTCTAAACCAAAGTTGATTGCAGAAAGGATGAAAACATTGAAATTAAAATAAATAAATAAATAAATAAATAAATAAATGTGTTTGCATAGGAATCTTGCTACAACGAAGAACGCTATTTTCCAGACGCTGGTCGTTGAAAAATGGCAAGATTAAGAAACATTACAACGGCATGGAGCTGGCCAAGGCCGGTTGGCACCCTGGTGTGCTGACCACCCTGGCCCAAGCGCATCATTGCCGCCGCTGACATAAACATTGACTCCTGTTTTTCGTACAAAACCGTGATCAGTAAAAAAAAAAAAAAAAAAAGAAAGAGAAACTGTCAAACAAGTAGCAAGAACCATAGCTGCGGTACGAGGAGAGTTCGACTCAGAGCCCACGTCTGGCGGCTGCTGCACCGCACACCAGAAGGCTCGACTGCATCACGCGTGTCCAGACGCCACGAATAGCACCCTACCTTCTTTCTTTGTGCAAATCGATGTGGTTAGAAGTAAAACGTTGCCAAAAAGATACATTTTGTGAACGATCAGCAGTTGTTTTTGAAGCGCCGTATGCTACAGTTTCGAAGCTAAGCCAGTTAGGCCTGGTGGCACCCTCGGCACTTGCTCAGCACTGAGCCGGCAGTTGTGAGCGACGACGAGCTGCATGCGTCATTGATCTGAAAAGTCTCTTGTTAGGCGTTGTGAGACACGTGATCTGGGAATCTTTCCACCAGTTCGTTCGTCTGTTAACCTTGTCAGTGTCACTGACGCACGTACCCGTAACGTTTATGCATTTCTGTCCCACCATGTTCTTTTTGGCATTCCTTTTGTCAGATAGGTATGCGACGACATCACCAAGAGAGCATTTGCCACATTTTGTGTAATGTTTTCATTTCTACACCGCCCAAAGTAAATTGTTTTGTTTCTGTTGTAATATCTGAGAAGAAAACTTGACGCTGGGGGTGTGTCACTTCCGAAAAAACTCAACACTGAAAGGGTAAAGAAAAAAAATTTGCTCATTTCGTAAGCGACCAGAATATCATTGTATGCAGTGCATTGCCTCATGCACGTGTTGTGCGTGCTGCAACAAAGTATGTTTATTTACACTAACTAGACAAAATTAGCCTAAAAGTTTTTACATTCTACCCGATGGTAAGTCATAGCTGAGTCAATAATAGTGGGATTTATGGCATTGATAATATAGGAAGAGCAAACTAAGTTACAAGAATGGTTGTTTTATCTGAAAGGATGCTGTACTAGGATCCATTTTAATGTGTGTGGACCGTAGTAGATTCTTAAGTTGGAAGAGTGATTTAGGATGAATATTTTGAAGTCTAATATTGAATAGCTGTTGTGCAGAAAAGTGGCTGCAAACTCGCATGCATAGGAACTACTGCATATTGGAATTAATGATTTGTTCCATCAAAGCATGAGGCCAAAAATTTGGTGCAATAGAAAGAACTCGTTAATTAAATGTCATGTAAAACAAGCTTAATGAATAGCAAAGCATGATGCAACTGCCTTTGTGAATGTAAGAAGTTAATGAGAAGTATACTAAAGTAAGATAAGTCACAAATTAACAAATTGAGACCATTGGAATGACTAGAGAAAGTAAAAGCTGCCTCTACTGAAGCAGCTTTTACTTGCAGCCTCCTCCATCAAGTAGATGGAAATGAAGTTTTTTTTATTTATAAATACTGCGATCTTAAACAAGATCTTAGCAGCGTGGTACATGAGCAAGTTCACAAAACAAAATAAGTACAAAAATGGGAAATTGCACTAAAAAATTCAAGTTATTATTATTATTATAAGTGTAAACAGAAGATAGTGCCCTAACAATGCTTTTGTTCTGATTAGTTGTCTCGGTTGCACTTGTTAGACGCCTTGGTGTTAGTACTGCGACTGTAGATGGTACAGGCACATGTGCATAAGGAACACATGCCAGGCCTCGTTAAGCTACCCCTTTCTGCTCTTTGTATGCTTCGGGCAGGGAAGATGTGCTTCATTGCATAGCGCAACTGTATTGTGGCAAAGCTGAATGTAGGAAACAATTGTTACACTTTGAAGAGTTGAATATTAAATTTTTAGAAGCTAATATGGAGTAGTGCAATATTCGAAGCTGCTATTCGGAAATTTGAATACTTGCACGACACTACTGTTTTCTTTTCGAGCTGTCGATCATCACAGTGCTCTAATGCTTAAAGCTCCTTTGTCAAGACCTTGAAAATCCTTGAAATCCCTTTTTCTGTGCAAAAGCTGCAATGAACCCTTCTATGCGATGTTGATTCGTTCATTCTGTCAGCATGTGGCTTTTGAGCAAGATTCAACTAGATGCATTTCTTTGCAGGGTGAAGTGGTGCAAAGCTGGAAGAGTCCGGACACTGAAATGGTTGCTTACAGGTGAGCAGCCAATGGCCCCCGCCCATAGTCAGTGTTTGATTGAACTCCACCTGGGTTCGATCAGTTCATGTTCTACTTCGAAGAGTGGAAGGCCAGGAATTAAAATCTTCTCAACAGAGCTTTACAAGGCTTCCTAGCCTTTCTACAGTCAGCTTCACTTCACAGTTTAACATCGCTGCGATACAGCCATGTTATGTGGTAAAGCACGCGAATGCCGTGCCAGCAGTTTTGATTTTGTGTCTGGTGGCAATCTTGTCGCGTTGGCAATGTCAGGCTCGATTTCCTTGGAAAACGAACGGCGCATTTTAGGATCAGGTAAGTACCATTATTGCTTGAAAGCCTTTCTAGTACGAGCTGAAAATAGGCATCTTTGACGGGAGATAGCATGAGTTCTACTCAGTCACTGCCCCTAAGCTCCGCCGAGACAGATGTTGCCACTAAAGGAGTTCTTACTGGTGTCACGATATGGGTCAGGCACGTGCATGGGAACTTGTTAAGTTCGAATGATTTGTCTGACAGATGCCGCTTTTAGGACCGAAATAAGAAACATTTGGGTCCATAAAGGTGCATTGACACCGGCTGGGACCTCTGGTTGGAATTGAACTAACTGTAGTTGAATTAACAGAAGTCTGCTGTACATGGATTTCTCTAATCCTCATTCTTGTGGCTTCAGATGTTCTTGTGATACCAAAGTGGAGTCCTGGACGAGTTAGGTCACGCATGATCTGCATGCTGTACGTACAGTGTACGCAGTGTGTGTATGCTGTGTATTGAAGTTTTTGTGTTATTTACTGTGGTGCACATTTCTAAACTTCTAATCATATAGTTTCAAGTGCCTATAAAGACAATAAGCTTCTGCACATATGCATAGTAACGACAAACTGTTGCTTTTATAATGCAATATTCTGTCAAAAATGACCAATTTGCAATGTCACAAACCTGTCTGAAGCTGGAAGGACGAAGTTTTAGGCAAATCCATGTTCTAGTCATCGTTCTCGTGATTGCTGAACCACAATACTTCCAGTTCCTGTAGACATTTGGTCTAGAGCTCTCTCGAGTGATTTCTCTGAAACTGCAGTCACCAGCAAGGTCAAACTTGACGGTCAAATGTTAGAACCTTCAGCGCATGAGAAAATCAAAGAACCATTGTGACTTACAGTCTGCACCAGTAGGCCTACGGATTAGTATTAATTATGACCCAGTTAAGCTTACAGGGCACTGATTGAATTAAGAGGATTCCAGGAAAAGGCAAGTGCTGCGGTACATTTCTACTGTGATGACGGACATGTTGCTCAATATGCAGACCTGCCGCATGGTTATGACATTCAGTGGGCATGGAATTCCTCTGGAGAACACTGGGGTGTGGGTTTGATTCCTGACCCCATGCAGTTGTGTTACAATGGAGATGAAATGCAAGGACATTCAGGTGCCTGGATTTGGGTGCACGTTAAAGGGCTCCACGTGATGACAATTCATCTGGAGCCCTCCACCATGGCGTTTCTTTTAACCCCAGGGTTGTATTTGGATGTTAAAGCCAAACATCTGATCAATCAATCAATCATCAATCAATCAATCAATCAATCAATCAATCAATCAATCAATCAATCAATCAATCAATCAATCAATCAATCAATCAATCAATCAATCAATCAATAAATAAATCTTTCTATCCAATGATCATGCATGTTCGTGTGGTCAGCACTCAAATTTGTCTGGATAGCCTAGTCTTTTCACTGGTGTTCCTTCAATCATTGTGGGCTCTTTCTGGTTTCAACTGTGCAGATATTATTACACTCGCTGCACAGTAGTTTTTGTGTGACTGTAGATTGTCGAACTCACTCAGGAGATGACTCACTGTAAATTTGGTTCTATCCTTGTGCCTGGATAGGTTTCGGTTGCCTGAAGGTTGTCTGAGCTAGCGCAAGAGACTCGGAATCACATTTGATTCTGCTATTTGCCACAAGTCTGTGAGTCTCTACAGGATCCGCTTGTGGTCCCACTCTGTGTGTATTGCGTATGAGTTTGGATAGACACTAACGCATTAGAAACTCGTTAATTTGAACTCCAAGGGGGACCAGAAATTTAGTTCAATAAAGGAGTGTTCAAGCTAAGATGAGCACCTTTAAATAGAGCCCGATCAATTGTGCGGCACAACGTGCGAAACTGTCACTGGGCGCGCACTGGTAAAGTCTTCCATCTTTCCTCCATCAGTGCGCTTCGGCAAGTGCCGGTAAAAGCCTAGGTCCTGTATTAAGTCCAGGTACAGTAAGATCGGGCCTCATGTGCCGTTTCCTGTGGGTCTGAGGGAAAACATGCAAGGGTGAGCCAAGAAGGACGGCGGTTTGATGAGCGCTGTCCTCCCACATGCCCAGTGTGGGAGATGACATGATCGAGTGTCATGAGAGGGTCATGATCTAGTGTGCCCTAAAAGAAACGGGGGGGGGGAGGGCACAGGTGAGCGTGTGGTTAACATGATCGTGCGTGTGCTGGGGGTGCCTTCCTGCTCCTTTCAAGTCGGATGGGAAAGGAGGGTGTGCTTGGCTCAGCTTGCTCCAGTTTGGTCTCGGCTTCCCGTGCATCTTTCCTCATTATTTTTACAGCACGCGCCAATGATGCTGCATCTAACCTTTGCCTTTGGCTCGGGTATTGTTCAAAAAGTGGTCCGCGGGAGTGAGAAATTTAGTTTGAAATAACTGTTCTGAAGCTTCTGGCACTTGAATTTGCAGGAATTTTACTCTCTGTTCAAATGCATAGCACTTTGTCGGGACCAACGGAGCAGCTCGGATTTTACGTTGATTCAAATTAAGAGATTCCAAATGATCTGGATTTCACTGTACTAGTTTGTGCTTAGTTTTTGTAGTACTCAATATACATTATGCTTTTTTAAAGATAAACTCTGTGTTAAGGTTTAGGATGCATTGAACAGTTCAGGGACCTTTATTTGGTTTTCCATGGATTCACCACACTTCTCATAAGCTGATCTTTTGACATGATGTTGACATGATGAATATATTTCCAACTTGTTTGACCTGAAGAATGTGTACCAATGCCTTCATGAACAATTGGCGCGCTAGCATCCTGTCCTATGTTCGCACCAATTGAGCGCTGCATCATCTTGCCTCTCCTGTTATTAAGAGGGCTGACGCCATTGCAGCCGGACTTGTTAAATATGACTGCCATGCCCACTGGCACCAAGGGTCACTGACAGGCCAAAGACAGCTGTAAACTTGTGGCATTTATATATATGTAAACAGCCAGTTTTAATCATTTTCCAATCTTTTGTATGTGTAAATAAATGCCCCTGTTTGAAAATGAATGCTCAGTCAAGTATGACTGAGCCTATCCCCTGTTTCATACATATCAGGTATGAGATACACTCTGCATGAAGCTGTAGCTGAAGCGAGCTTCGTTTGTTAGCCACGCTCGGTATTGCATCCCCAATGCATATTGCAGGTAAAAAGCAGCTGTGGTCAATTCGGGCAAATGAGGCAAAGCAGCGGCGTACGCTCAAGCAATATTTATTACTGGGAGCGGTAAAGTTGGCAATAACAACTCGAAGAGAGGTGTCCACTCGGTGGGAAGGTTGAGTGGGGTGTGTTGCTTGGCCTGTTATTTGTGCCACATTGCTAAAACTTAGGACTGAGCGATTCGTCAGTTATCCTTCCAGTTATTCAGTGCTTTATTCGCAATTAGCTTTTTTTTGCGCAATGAATCGGTTGCTGCTACATGAGCAAAATCAGGCAAGTGTAGGACCCATTGTCCCTGCTTCACTTGCACAATGGTGAGCAAGGGAACAAACTTATTGAACCCCGCTGTTCCCAACTGAGATAGTGCTTGTTGGTGTCTCGGGAACAAACTTATTGAACCCCACTGTTCCCAACTAAGATAGTGCTTGTTGGTGTCTCGGGAACAAACTTATTGAACCCCACTGTTCCCAACTAAGATGGTGCTTGTTGGTGTCTCGGGAACAAAATTATTGAACCCCACTGTTCCCAATGAAGATAGTGCTTGTTGGTGTCTTGGGAACAAACTTATTGAACCCCACTGTTCCCAACTAAGATGGTGCTTGTTGGTGTCTCGGGAACAAACTTATTGAACCCCACTGTTCCCAACTAAGATGGTGCTTGTTGGTGTCTCGGGAACAAACTTATTGAACCCCACTGTTCCCAACTAAGATGGTGCTTGTTGGTGTCTCGGGAACAAACTTATTGAACCCCACTGTTCCCAATGAAGATAGTGCTTGTTGGTGTCTTGGGAACACACTTATTGAACCCCACTGTTCCCAACTAAGATGGTGCTTGTTGGTGTCTCGGGAACAAACTTATTGAACCCCACTGTTCCCAACTAAGATGGTGCTTGTTGGTGTCTCAGGAGAAAAGCTGCCCATGCACTCGAGGAGGTGAAAGAACAATCTCTGACTGCAGCTGCTAGTATGTTGGTTTTGAACAAAAGGTCGGCGACACACTAATAAACTTCTCTAAGAAATTTTTTTTTTCAATAAATGGAATGGAGTAGCCAGAAGCATACTGCTTTAAACCTCTCCAGTTAGATTCCTGATTAATGCTACTGCATTAAGAGGGCTCACACCATTGCAGCCGGACTTGTTAAATATGATTGCCATGCCTTCTGGCACCAAGGGTCACTGGCAGGCCAAAGACAGCTGTAAACTTGTGGCATTTATACATATGTAAACAGCCAGTTTTAATCTTTTTCTAATCTTTTGTATGTGTAAATTTGAAAGTGTGACTAATTGGTTAATTAATTGGTTGTATGGTTCCAATTAACTGGGTCAATATCTTTTTATTGACGCCCAGTCCTAGTGAATATAGAAAGCTAGCATAAAAAGAGATGTGAAACCAGTTGCTGTTTGTAAGACCAGCATTTGTCCTGTCATCTTCTTCACATGACTCTATTTTCGCCTCTTTTACACTGTTTCTATATTTTCTGTTTGCAAGCTTTCTTGGTTGCTGCACTGATAAACTGTGTTCTCGTGTGCATTCTGCTCCAAACGGGCCGCACAACATGCTTGCGCCTGTTGTGGGTTGCCTGATAGTACCAGTGAAGCGAATGTCTGACGTCGATGGCTCTCTCTCCCTCTCTCTCATGGTTGCAGGTCGTTCAACCCGTTCTTCCCATTGCTACGCTGTTACACTGCGTACGAGGTGCAGCTGTGGGCGGTCTGGGCCATGCACCATGTCTGCTCTAAGAACCGTGCGTGCACGCTTTTGCCTCCTCTTGTGCTGCCTGCTTTGACCCTATCACTGTCACGCCTTCAGTAACTATTCGGGCATCTACCCCGACACAAACCCTGTCACTTCCGAGTATATATACTCGTCTTGTGTTTTCAGCGCACCCTGTGAGCCTTTTCAGAAGCAACTTGTGCAAAAAAAAAGAGAAGATCATTGCGCACCTGTCGTGCCATCTGGGGAGAAGTCACCTGAACACACAAAATACTTTTTGGCAAAATATTTTGACTGCAGGTATAGAGCAGATGTCTCAGCGCTCTGTTGCTCTGTCTCGGTAGGGCGGCCACGGCTAGCCGGTGTGGCAGGTTCTCCCGCACTTTTACATACAAAGGGATTTATGAACTGTCGATAAATTCTGAATTGGGAAAAACGCCACAACGAAGCACCAGCTTCTACGTTGCAGAAAATCTCCGCTGAACCCACACGCGAAACAAGCCTGGCAAGGGCTGAGGAGTAGTTGGGAAAGAACCCGGCATTCAAAGGGGTGGAAATATCACTTCGTGAAGCTAAGGTAGATTGCTTAATTGCTTTTTTCAGAGGTGTTGTTAATTTTCATTCAGCCTTGTACTTTCGATTATATACAGTTAAACCTGGATATAACGAAGTTGACAAAAGCTCGCAATTTTTCGTTACATGCAGGTTTTCGTTACATGCAGGTTTCGCGTGAAGGCTCGTACGAATGATGCAGAAACGAAACCAAATAGCTCAATATATCCGCGAAGGTGAACTCACCCTTCAAGCATTTATTTTACACCAAAAAACTGCGTAATTTGCGCTTGCTTCTTCGGCACAAGTGACGGCACAACACGCCGCTCTAAAGAAGCTAAATCGTGTAGAGCTCCTTCATCGTCGAGCGAGCCGACGAAACGGCGCATAACGTCCATTGCGTTCATCACCTCCTTTGCAGAAGGCACGTCACACGGATCTGCCTCACAGGCACCATCATCACCGCCATCGGGATTTTGCACGCTTTCAGCTACTGCTGCATCAGACATTTCTTCTGTAGCCACGGCGGCGTTGTCGGCAAACAAAAAGTCAGTCAGTTCAACGTCGTCGGGTACACCACCGTTAGTGCATAGCTCGTTCCACGCTTCGGCCACATCGGACGGAGTAGAAAGGTCTTCCTCCTCTTCCTCGTCGGCACCAGCCCGTGCGTTTTTGGCTATTCCGGCCTTTAAAAATCAATTCGCGATAACTTCTGCCCTGACCTCTTGCCAGGAGGCAGCAAGCATCTCGACTGCTTGATAAATGTCGATCTTCATCTCCCATTCCAGACGGATGTCGAGAAGTATCTTCTGGATTAGTCGGCGCCGGTAACAGCATTTAAAACTGTTAATGACCCCTTTGTCCAGGGGCTGTATTAGAGACGTGCAGTTGGCCGGGAAGTAATGCAATTCGATGTTCGACAGCTGCAGGCCCTCGACGTGGTGCGCCGAGCAATTGTCCAGCAGTAGGCAAACTTGACGGCCTTGCCGCTTGACGTCCTGGTTAAATTCCTTCAACCACTCAGAAAATATTGGCCGAGTCATCCAAGCTTTGGAATTCGCCACATACTTCACGGGCATACGCTTCGTCCCCTTAAAACACCTGGGACGGGCACTTTTGCCGACAACTAGCGGGACTCGCTTGTCTGTGCCGTCGAGGTTGGCACACAGCAGAATCGTTATGCGGAGCTTGCTCTGCTTTCCACCGCGGCAGTCATCGCCTTTTAACGCTAGCGTGCGGCCCGGAAGCATCTGATAAAATAGAGCCGTCTCGTCGGCATTGTAGACATCAGCCGCCTCGAAGCGACTCAGGATTCCAGGCAGCTCGTCAGCCACCCACGAAGCAGCAGCATCGCTGTCTGCGGAGGCAGATTCACCGCTGATTACTCTTCCGACGACACCATGCCGGCTCTTAAATCCCTGCAGCCACCCGTTGCTTGCCTTGAAATCATCATGGCCCAAGATACACGCAAAATCCTTTGCAAGATCGCACCACTTATGGGTACATTTCTGGCTCTCGTGTCCAAAAACCATGTGAACACTGCCTTGTCCACATCAGTGTATGTGGACAGCTTCAGTCTTTTTTTCTTCGAGCTTGTTCCCGACTCCACTGCGTTTCTGATGCTGTGTTCCGCACTCAAAATCGTTGATAATGTGCTCGCTGGAATGCTGAAACGGGCGGCAACGTCCTTCTTCTTCTCGCCCGCGGAGACAGCATTTAAAATTGCGAGTTTGTCTTCAAAAGACAGAACTTTTCGTTTTCTGGCAGCAGAACTCATCACGACCAACCGACGACGTAGTTAAAGCGGAGACGCACGACTACACGCCGACAGGCAGGCCTAGCACCTCCAAAACAAGTCGGACAAACCAGTACCAGGGCACAGTTGACACACGCACACGTGCAGAACGCAGGACAACACTCAAAATGGCGAATGCAACGCATCCGTAGAGAAAGAAAGAAAGTGACTCATGTCGTTCGTCATGGAGTGTCGTTCGTCATCGTCCCTCTCCCTTCCCGCGCCCTGGCAATGAAAAAACCGGCTATCAGCGTTGCTTTTCAAGTGAATTCTTACACATAAGTGCGTCTAAGCCGTTGAAACAAATAAAAATCACTAAATAAGAATGCTTGTCCTCAAATCTATACGAAACAAAATAAATCTGAAAGAGAAATCAGCTGCCGATACCAATGCCACCTGGCGTCACACTAGACAAGCAAAGCCTGAAAAGACTGCTACGTTAGACACGGAGCGGCGCTAGTTGCCGCCAGCATCATCATCATCGCTAACTTTGCTCGGTCGCGGCAATCCCTGGCGTTCGCGTTGCTGCTGGCTCCTTACAATATTAATATTCAATAATCTAGAGCATTTCTTCGGCCGAATTTTCCTTAAAAGTGCAAAAAGTAATGACTGATCAGCTTTGGGAGTTCGTTACATCAAGGCTAACCGCCGCAACGCGTTCGTTACATCAAGGTCGAAAATACATGGGCTTCAATGGGGGCAGCGTTGGGGAATTCAAAAACTTCGTTAAATCCAGGAATTCGTTACATATAGGTTCGTTACATCCAGGTTTAACTGTATATCCTGGGACAGGAGAATATTGCCTTCCCTGTGCTCCTGGGATAATTAATTAGCTGTGCTTGAAATTACGCTTGCGGATGTTCCACATCCGCCCACCATGGCTCTGAGTGGCACTGGCTAACACTCCTATGGCTAGATCTAGTAAACATAAATACCCAAGTTAGTGGACAAATTGATAGCCGCTGCCGTAGCGCAATTGGGTAACCCAGAATAGATGACAGATGGAGGGGGCGTGCATGGTTGGGGCGTGGTTGCATCTTCGGGTGCACCGGGCCGTAGCATGTGGGTGCGGAATTCCAGGATGGAAGCTTGGCAGTTGATCTCAGCACCTCCACCAGTTAAAATGAGGTTTACTGTTTGGAACAGGTGGCTAGAACAGTTACGTCGGGCAGGACTCTGAACCGTAACTTCAGCGTCATCTTGCATGAAGCGATCACGATGCAGCTGCTGCTGACTGTGTGCATCGTCTTCAGTTCATAGTGTTCACCTTCTTCGGCACAAGGCCGATAAAATGTGCTTTCAAAACTGATTTCAATAATTTCAGGGTAAGAGATCCCTAACTAGGACAGAAAATGCAGGCCAAACTGCAATTTTCTTTTTTTTTTAAACTTGACACCTAAACCCAAGCGCTGGTATCTCAATGTGATGTCCTGGATTTCAAAGTATTTTCTCATTAGTGAGAGAAGCATTACTTGCAACGTAGCTGTCACATGAGATCAGCATGTTAAACATCCTAGGAGCACAAGAAGCACTTTTCTTCTGAGCTGTCTAACAGGGACAAGTACAAAGCTGAGTAAATATAAATGATGCCTCTGAAAACTCTTTCTGTAACTTTGTGCCAATAATTGAGCAAGGCCATTTTTAAGAAAATGTCAATGTTATTGTACGCGCGAGCACTTGTTCTGGTTGCAAGCGAGAACTTCTCTTCGTTTTTGCCTACCTAGAGTTTTGTCTGCTGCTGCGTGTTGATCGAGCGCCGCAATCCTTTTCACAGCCAAGCGCTACTGCAGCATGCTGCGGGAGGAAGGAGGCATCGACGTGCTCCAAGGCATGCTGGACAACCCAGACACCAACCCAGCTGTTGCTGTCATCTGTCAGAACATAGTGGCTGTTGTGCAGAGCCAAGAGAAGCTTGCGGCAGCCGCGGGCGTGGCGGCAGCGGCCGCCATGACCGCAACCGGAGCCACCACAACGCTACCAGACATCTTTCAATGACAGCGGCGCCCACTTTGGGAGTGTCGTCCTGCATCTAGGTCAATTCATTAATTTCTGCACTGTGGCGCCGCTGTGCGCCTGTTTTATCCAACCCGAGACTGTTGCAGTCTTTTGACCACTGACTGTCTTTTAGACTTTCTGGTGGCAGACACTCGGTCACTGCAGTTTCTCCAGTGTGTGTCGGTCTGGCGTCTCATAGCTTCTGTAGCTGTGGTCATGCATGTTGTGCAGCCTGGAGAATGCCAGTCTGGGGGCTGCCGGTTGCCCAATGGCTTGTGGCGGCCAGTGTGGTCAGTGCCAGTTTTGTGTTACCGTGTCCCTAAAGACCAAAAGTGCAGCAACCTCTGGGCCAGTCCTACTAGCTTTGAGTCTCTCAGTCCTTGCATACTTTCAATGTAGGTCAGTGCATTTGTTGGTCATTGACTTGGCACTCTCACAGTTGTTCTGTAGGCTGAGTTGGGCATCACATGATCAAATCGGTGAGTCCAGGTGCCATTAATTCTGTGCCCCACTACCGCCTTGATCATTAAAGTGGCAGCCGTCAGCCCCTTGACTTCAGGGTCGTGTGACCGCTGCTCCCTTTTGACTGCCAGTCTTTTACTGCTTGGCTTATGAGAGAGTTGCGCCATGACAGGCGCTTTCAAAAAGTGAAGTCTTGAAACTCACGCAGTTGTTTTCGGTTCTTGTTCTGTTGTTTCTCCGTGCGATAAGTAACAGTGTTGCGGTGTTCTCCCACTGAGTGGTCCCATGCCATTACTACATTCCCCATCAGTGAGTCATTAGTTCATCTTTCAGAGCACTTTGTGTGAAGTGGTTCAGTGTTGGAGAGTGGTGTGATCGCAGTTTGCTAGTGTAACCTCACAAAGTGTGCATTCGGGGTGTGCACATACCCCCAGAAACCAGCATGTGCATTGGCGTGTGCCTGACTGTGTGTTCGAAGCTTGTTCAGAGTTTGCTTAAAAGCGAGCGTGAGCAAAGACATTGTTTCGAGATGGCCTTTGCGGCTGAAGTAGAAGCTTGGTCGGGAAGTTGAAATGTGGCAATTCGAAGGGGAGAGAGAAAAAAGAAAAGAAAGAACAAGGCCACAGCATTTTTCGAATCCCATAATTAGCCGGAAGCCTCCGGAGCTGCCATATCTAGCATTCGCTTGCATCTTTTAGCCCGTGCAGGGAGGAACGCCACGCACCCGTTAGCCGGTGATGCGCGTGCAAACATTGTTGAACAAGACGGGACAGACACGTGGGAAAAGTGAATTTGGACCGACGTGACGCGAGTAGGAACGTCGGCAGCCGTACAGTATGTTGGGCGAGTTGGTGTGGGTCCATTCTTGTGCAATGGCACCACGGAAAACCATGACATGGAAAGGAAGACGCAGTGAATATAAGTGTCACTTTCAACTCTAGCTTTAATCAGAACCAGACAGTATACGTAACAACATGTGGTCACCCAACGGGATGTTGTGTTGGGATTGTGTGAAAAAGAATGCAAGTGATGGATGACTGAGCATTTTTTTCTTTTTTGACTTCGTGACTGTGCCAAGCCTTGGTGATCTCTCGTGCCGTCTGGTCACAGTGCTTAGTTAAAACTTGAGCCTCATAGAATGCTGGCAAACAGTCACACAAAGATAAAAGATAACTGCATCAGTGATTCGTCACTTGCTTTGTAAAGAAAATAATTTGCTTGTGAATAGCTAACATCGCCTTGCATAACCACATGTTGCTTATACCTTGCCCTTTTTTTTATTAAAGCTTGAGTTGAGAGTAGTGCTTACGTTCCCTTGTATTCCATTGAGTCCTGTGTTTTTCTACAGTGCCATTGCCCAAGAATAAACGTCACTGTATTTGTGAGCCCAAAGCATGCTCTAGAAATTCAAAGTTTTAGTCGTTCAGAGTTTTATAAAGTCAACTGGGAGCCCAGGTTGTGCGAGGATTTTAATTTGCAATGCAGCTTCATGGTAATTATACAACAATGTGCATTGCTGTGGAGTGGTGTCATGCTTAGATCAGATAGGTCGTCATGCTAGGTCGTTTTGATGGAGATCTGAATATCACTGTATGCAGGGTCACTTGTGTGGGTTTTAAGCCAGGATTTCAGATTTTTTTTTTTCTACTGAGAGTTTTATTTATTTATCTCAATACCCTAAAGATGCAGAAGGCATTACATGAAAGAAAAGGAAAAAGGGCAGGGCGAGGAGAGACAGAATATTATGTGATCAGAGGACACAAGAAGTTTATATATAAAGAACTGAAATTTGACCAAGTTTGTAAGAATCCGTACCTAAAGTGCAAAAAAACCAGGACACAAGAAGGAAGACTAGACAGGACAAGCACTCGTCCTGTCTGGTCTGCCTTCTTGTGTCTTAACTTATTGCGCTTTAAGTCTAGTATGAAGTTTGTAAAAGTCACACAGTGCAGGGATATCAACAATGAACAAGTTGTATCTGGTACTGTGTGCCATATCAACCTTACAATTGCATTTGGAAGTACTTGCGTGTGGGGTCAAAGTATCCCAAATCTAGTTTCTCGGGCGATTTTCTTTGCCAGATTTAAATTTGTGGGTTTGTTAGGAAAAAACTGAACATTTGTCTTTTGTCAAAGATTGCCTCTACGTCAGCAGGCTTTCTCACTGCACCTTCTTTGAGTTGCAAGGTGAACGACCTTGTATTTTGTGGTAGGCTGTAAAATATTTGGTACAATGAGAACTCCGTCATGCTGATATTGACACGATGATGAGGTGGGATGTGCAGGAGGCTAGAAACTTCTCAAACTACCTTTGTTCTCAACCAATAAATGCATAACATGCCGGAAGCTGAAAGTACACAAACGACATGTGATTTGAAGTAACATCAGCTCTCTACATTGTAGTTCTAACGTGAAATAGGGAATTCAGTAGAGTACGTCACTGTTCAAAAGCCACTTCACTAAGAAGCATGAGAAATGATTCCTATGATAAAGTTTTGCATTAAAATTGCTTGAGAATAACTTGGCACCTCCGTAGGAATGATGGGCACTAGATGGTTTTTGCTATGATTCAGCACAGCTCTGCTGAGAGTGCAACCTGCAGCCGTCTTTTATTGTTCTTTGTTTAGCTGTTTCGGGTGCTAGTCGCTCAACATTTCTTTAGAGCAGCAGAGTAGTTTACCTCGACAACTACCGTATAAACTCATGTAAGGGCCTCACCCTCAACTTGGCTGCCCAAAGTTTTGAAAAATTCCATTCGAGAAGCAATCGCATTCGGTGTCCCGATCGCATATGCACGTATCGGCGAATTTTCACTTCCTGCGTATTTCCACGTGCCGCTTCTAGATGGCGAGAGCTGCGCGCTGACCTCTGATCCAGTGGTACATCCAGGCATCCGGAGTGTGCAGTAGTCACCACCAGCCGGCACCATTTTGACCAAAAGGTTTGGTCCTGCGCAAAAACCGCACCTCGTCAAAATTGTGAAAAAAAAAAAAAAGTGAGGCCCTCACACGAGCCTATACGGTACTTCATTCTGGGACGTAAATTTGGTTGCATAAATAGGTCTCGACACTTCTGAATGTGTCAGTAGGTCTGGATGGCTTTTGGGCAGTGACAGTCACCATGGGTGAATATTTTATACCTTTTAAAAAGTTTTTACTCGTATTGTATTGAAAACAGTACCATGGTAGGAGCTGGGGGTAAAATGAGGCTAATTACTGCCATATATCAAATTTTAAATGTCAGTATTAGGTTGAAATGAGATGCCAGGAGTTTGTCAGAAGCCAGAAAGACAAAGGTTTTGCAAATCTATGTACAGTTGAACCTAGATATAACGAACCTACATGTTACAAAGTGAATCTAAAGTTTTTTTGCTCCGATATCGGCATGTAAAGAATACATAGTTATAACGAATACCAGATATAACGAACATATTGTGTTGGATGCGGTCACTTTATAACGAGGTTTGACTGTGCTGCCAATTATTACCATGCTGAATGAAGCGCTGTAACACGGCCACTTGCGTACACTAGCAGAGGATTTGCCACTGGTAATTTTGGTACGAAGCCGCATGATTTCTGCAGCTACTACTTGTCACAGATTTCTGTGATACTACTGGTGTAGCTTCCATAGCATTACCTGCAAGTGCGAAGCATGTGTAAAGTTCTGATCGAGTTAGGCCAGCACTTAAGTGTTTATAGTAATCGTCGAGGCTGGTGTATCAAGTTTATAGTAATCGTCGGGGCTGGTGTATCAAACTGAAAACCAATTTGCTATCGTATGCATCTGCACAGCTCGGCATGCAACATATAATGTTCATCTTGCAATGCACTGAATACAACTGATAGCCACGGAAGGACACATAAGGTATAAACTGTATTGTGTCCTTCTAAGTTGTCATTTGTACTTAGTGCATTACAAAATCAGTAGCCATGAACTAGCCTAATTTCCTGTGATCTAATGTTTGTAAGGAACTGTCAAGGGGGCACTATGCGTGCCCACAAAATCACTGAATGTCTTGAGCTGATACTTCGTTACGTTGTAGTGGCTTTTGTGGGTTCCTAGCTGGTGCATTTAACAAGGCAGACATAGTCTGTGGCTGAACGACTTCTGTTAGGTTCTGCAAAATCAGCTTCAGAACATCCAGGAAAAGTGTAATAGGGAGAGCGGAAGTGGCATTAGAAATTTGCAGTTTTTTATGAAAGAGTGTCTGAACAAACGTCTTTAGAAACGTTACTCGTACTAAGCTTGGCGAGCTCTTTTCAGAAGTGTAGTCCGTGCTTTCGAGCAGTGTAGGAAAAAAAAAAACTTTTTTTAGCAGACTTCCAAGCTTCAAGACTGAAATGATCTGGGATAGAATAAAATGGCTAACTATGTTTTAGTTAATCATAAACTGCAACGTCCACACTTGTGTGGATGTTCAAATGAGCGTTGTATTGAAAATGTGCCAACTTTTTGTTTTGAGTAGCTTGGTGCACAGCATGACGCATTCAGGCCCTTCTCTGTGGCATCACTGTTCAGAGACAACTGTTGTAAAAACAGTTACCATAATGTGTTTTACGGTAACTCAAAAATTCTGTTAACGGGATTGCAAAGAGAACAGTTTTGTTAACCAGGTTTGTTCGAGGGGCGGGGAAAGAAAGCAAGATGCGTCGCTGTGGTAGCCAGTGTCTGTTAGTTGTTGTAGGTGTCTCATCTCAATGTGATGCCTATATTCTGTTCGAATGGAACTCTGCTTTTAAGGTGGGCCATGCATTGCCCACTTTTGGGTAATTTTAGCTTTGAGCTCAGTGAACCTACGTCTCGGTTGCTTCATCGTTGAAAACTGCAGCTGCGTCGGAGGCACAGTTGTAACGATTGTGAGGCGTGTTTAAATTGTGCCCAGGCTTGTGTCTGAACCAATGTGGGATACGTAATTACTCAATCGGATGAAATCCTGTGGCAAACGTAGTGCAAAAGGATGGGTAGGTGGGCTAGTTGGTAACGCAATATTATAAAAACTTAGAGTGCTAAAAACACACAGGACGCAGAAGATGAAACACACACAACATGCACTGTGGTGTGTGTTTCTTTTTCTATGTCCTGTGTGTTTTTAGCGCTCAAAGTTTTTATAATAATACGTAGTGTAGCCTGGAGGCTGATAATGAGGTTTCATAATGTGGTTTCGTATTGGTGGTCTAATTTACTGGAGCAATGCACGAATCTAACTGCAGTCCGTGATGATGTAATGCAGACAGCTTGCTGGGCATCTTGTTGTTAGGTGAATGCAGTTTTTCATTGCTAGTGCAAGGTTCCTTTATGCATAGCCATCCTGGCATGTCCCGTCTACCATATCTGGAGACAATCACTCGGTCCTCGTACTTTTGAAATTGTGATTTTCACTGTTGGCGCTGGTAACTGATGTGCCTAATGACAGGTTAGGTTTCAGTGATTGCACAGTGTTAAGTTGGAATTTGCGGCCGTTCGGCACCTGGGACAATGGTTCTAATAGCCAATGTGATTGGCTGTTTGTTGAGTTAGTGCAGTTGGTGAGGTGGAGTATAAGGATTTGTTACTGAAAGTTTGTTGGAAGCTGGATGGCAGGTTCGTATTGGAATGGTGAATGGGATGCATACATGAATACATCAAAGTACACACGGCTGCGTTTTGTGGATTTGTCCCCCTAGGAGCAAACGCTCGCTGCCCGTTTGGCACACAATGTGTGACATTGATTTGTGAGAAAATTATGCAGAACAAATTTAATTGTGAACTAAACAGTGCATCTGTTCATGCAAAACGACCGACTAGTGTCCTGACACAAAATGTGGGCGCTTACCACATCGTCATGTCCGTTGTCGTTACAAGCTATAAAAGGGTTTTGACATACTTGAAGGCTTAAAAATTGTGGAACGCTGTTGCTGGCTCTCACAACAAATGAACGCAGTAGAGTAGTGGACAAAAAGTGCCCATCCCATGGGATATTGTTGAAGAAAGTATTGACTGATAGCTTTTTAAACATGTAACAACTTTCGCAGAAAAGCGGCAACACATCTTTTTGTTTGCCCCTGTATTTGCATTGCAACCTGGACCTGTCCACGCTTGCGAAAGAGGAGTAAGAATATAAGCGTCGCATGTCCAGTGGGCCCCTTTGGAATGTAGCGCATGCCTTTAACCACCACCGAAATTTGTTATGTAAATCTTGAGGGACAGCACTCCGTCATTTGCTTCCCTTGCAGCCACCACGCATTGAGCACAGGAAGTTTGACTGTTGTACGGACTGTTATGTTGTTTTCCTCTTGCAAAAAGAAAGCCATTCAAAGAGTCCCAATCTTTCTGTCACTAAAAAAAAAAGTGCCATTGCGTCTTTCTTTTTCCTGGACCTAAAGAAATACCTACCTAAAAAAATACACGGCAACAATGTCTGCAAGGCAGACACTGTTGCCATTGGTGCTGCTTAAGGTTGCTGCACCACTAAGGGTGCACCAGTGCACCTATGGTGCACCAGTGCACCCATGTTGCACCACTAAGGGTGCACCATGGGTGCACCAGTTGCTGCACCGCTAAGAAAGCAGGCTTTAGCCCCAATGGGCTCGCTGTTTTGCCACTGCTGCAGTCCGGGACAAGCACAGCACTTGTATCTTTGCATAACAGGAAGTTGTGTCGCAGAGCCAGCTGCATCTTCCTATGTCAACACAGTGTGGCTGAAACTCGATCGAGCATGCCTGCTTACTGATAGTTAAGCACAACTGTGCGTGCATAAATGACTGCCAAAGTGCCAGTGCAGGTATTGTAATGTTGAAGCATAAATTATGTTTTGCATGCATGCCATTGCTGGTCCCTTTTATGACAGAAACCACTCTGCCTGCGCTCGAACACCACTTCAACGTGGGGACACGTGCAGAGCTTCCCGTTCACGCAGTTTGGTACCGCGATTGAGAAACGCCAATAAGCACTTTTCGGCTGCATTTGGCTGGGCATTGAGATCGCACGCAGCAGGTTGCGAGCGAGTTCATGACCCATATGGTGCGAGCAGCACTCGGTTAAAACTTAATTTTACTCCACAAGTTGAGCCAAACTTTCTTAAGTCCCGACTCGACCACCAGTGTATGTGTACGAAGTATTGCATGTACTGTAAGTTTGACCTACATGAACAGGCCTGGCGTTGATTTGACGTTGCATCTGGCCTGGAGAGCACCGGGGGATGCACGCACGTTCTTGTTGCCATTTTCAGCTGTGATGCCCATCACAATACGACGTCACCTTATCACTTGCGCTGTAGGCTTCATTGTCACTGCTGTACCGCGGTTGGCGTCTGCAGGTGTGCTGGTTCAGAAAGCAGCTTTTGTTGGGAGGGATCCTGACACTGATGCCTAGCCCCCATAAGGACCAAAAAAAAAGAAAGGTGCAGGGAGCTAGTTTTCATAGTCTCTGGGGGCACTACAGCTGGCATTGCCTTTTCCAGAAAGGTCTACTGTGTGGAACAAGCCTCTGCAGCATGTGCTAGTAGTGGTTACTTTGCAAATTCGTATGAATATCACGAGTAATTTGTTTGTCCAGTGGTCATGCTGTGCATTGTGTGTCTGCTGCTTGTGTATGGATCGCTGGTTAAATGGCCTGCGGCCCTTTCTTTCCTTACACAGCCTTAAGTGGCTACTTGCTGGTTATATCGCTCTTGAAAACACGCTGTTAGTGAGATCAATTGTGGCCATTGTTCGTGGTGTCGTGTTTTGCTGGCGCACTGTACGTTAGGATGCTTCACCGAGCCAGCAGAATGGTACGGTTGCTGGTTTCACAGTGTCTCACCTGATGATGCGCGTCGCAGATAAATGTCTGAGTGCCATTCGTGGTGCAGATTGCCAGACAGAGTTGTGATAACGTGGAGTTGTGTTGTGGATTCCTTGGTTTACAGTGTGGCGGATTGGCAGTTTGTGCACGCAGCCTGTTGTGCTTGAATTGTGTTCTCTGAGCTTACCTCGTGTTGTAATTATGCTGAAAACCTGGTTCATGAAAAAGTGTTCAGCTTGCGTGCTTGCCAGTCGCCATTCACGGCAGGTCTTGTTCGACCGTCCTTTTGTTGTGTTAAGCATCAGAAAGGGGCTTGAAATGCCTGAATTTTGCTCTGGATTGACGCCACCATTTGGACTGGTCTTGTCTTTGCTGTCGTGCTATTTGACCCGTGACATTTGGGGCTCACAATCAACTGTATTTATTCACTCACTGTTTTCTAGCAATGCAGTCATGATTCTTTCAGAGTGTTGTGGTGTCGCCTCCGAATTTCCAGCTGCCGATTGTTGTCACTGGTTAGGTGAGCTCCACTCGACAGACAGGATTCTTGTTTGACTTATTTGCAATAGACGTAACCCTTTCAGCTGCCACTTGCCGAGGAGTACTTCAGTTTTTAGTCCTAGCGAGTGTGCGGCAACCATTGCCGGCTTGAGTGTGCTCGACATCCTGATGGGCCCCTAGCGTGAGCAGCGTATGTAAGGGGCACGGGCGTTTGAAGCCCGATTTAATTAATTTACTTGTCATCTAATTGTTGCAACCCAAGTGAAAATATAACCAATCTTTAAATGCATGTGGTAGTGTTGGAAAGATGTGATGAGAAAGAAGAGACACACAAACTCTTGTGTCTGACCCTCTCTTTCCACATTTTTTTTTAGCACTCTTACCCGTCTTTAAAATTGAATCTCAACCAATTAGCCCAATTTGCTGCATTGAAAATAACTGGCCACTTTAGCTGGATTATTGGCCATTTATCAGCCAACAGCTGTTGGTCCGTGCTTCTTTCCAATCGTTTGGATGGTTACAAAGTTCAGATAGACTATGGTTTGGCTTGTTTCAAAGTTCAGATAGGACTTTTGAGTGGCAGTTAAGCATTCTCTTCCACTGAACAGGCTTGATATACCTTGAAAAGTGTTGTGCAGTAACTGTGTAAGCTTAGAAACTTTCTCAACTTGCTGTGGTCTGTCTGGCTGTAGTTGCAGACTTTGCAATTAGGTTGAAGTTATGCTGATGACCCATTACCGTGCCACAGGAAGTACAGAAGCTTTACCAAGGCATGTACGCCTGCGGCTCGCTGGTGAAAATTTGTCATTCTGCACCGTATGCGGTGATTTAATTAACAGGAAAATGTAATCGACAGCACTGTATGCAGCAGAGGTCTGAACTATGGTGTCAGGTCACTGTCAAGATCTGAACTCGCTCCCACTTTCATGGGAACCGCTTGTAGTTTTGTCATAGCTGAATGTTCGGATCTGTCGTTTTTAATTGTTTTAAAGTTTACAAGGGGCACTTTCACACGTTCGTTCGTGTGTAGCTAAAACGAGAATTCCCTTAAGTATGAGAGGAAATTTCCCTCAAGCAATTTCTTCGCCTTGGTACACTACATAGGACACGTCTAAACATTAACCCCCTTTCGTCATTTTTTTTTTTTTTTGCAGCGTGGTACAGGTTTATGAAGAAATCGCGAACCTAGCGTAATACTCAGCAACACAGCCCTACATAATAGCAGTTTAAGAGGAAACTGAAATTCACTCCAACAGGAGGAAAGGTGGTGCACGCATGGATGTTGATATGTTACACTTAGCTTTTATTTCTACATATCATATTTTTTAAGTTCTGGAAGGTGCCCAAGTTTTTTCACACCTCGTTTAATTGAAGCACTGCACAATTTGGACGTATCTTGAATTTCCTGCCGAAGTCTACTCAGTCGAAAAACAACTGTATTGAAGTTGGCAGTAGTCATGTTTGTGGTCACTAAAAAGTAGTGTCACATAGGGCGTTAGGTTTTGATAAACTGAAAACTCTGTTCGAGTGGACGGTTTACTATTTTAATGTCCGGGACATTCTGAAGAGTTCTGCAATATGCTCCTCAGCTAAACCAGATTTCTGTCATTCTAAGAGCTAAGCAAAGTTGGAGTTGATGATGTATGTATCCTCCAAGCGTTCCAGCTACCTGCAGCCTGTTAGTAGTGCTACTCGCATGCTGAAAATCTTGCCCCAGTGTTTCAGTGACAGTGCAATATTTGTGCAGTCATGCCGTTGCAGAAGCAGGAAGAAAGCTGGTGAAGTCAGAGTAGTGAGCAAAGAGTGTTGAAATTCTCCACTACTTGAGTATGCGCAGAGAGCACGCAGAAAAGATCACAGGTTAGCCCAAACACCTCTTGTATGTGCTCAAAAAAAGAAAAAAAAAAGGTCACCGATCCCTCCTGGTATGTTTCAAGTTGTTGCTGTATGACTAACACAATGATATCGCAGTTTAGTTAGCACGCACTGCAGAGCTCGTTGACACCACAGTTGCATGTGGCCAACAGCCAGACGGGCTGTATTTCGTAAGTGTCCGCCTAGTGGACGTGTCCATTTTGTCTGCCGCTGAAGTGCTTATTGGCTGGAGTGCCTGTCTCTGTCTGATGCATACCTCAGCCCAGCCAATCAGAACTTCAGCCGCAGATGAAGCCGACGTGTCCACTAGGCGGACACTTACAGAATACCCCACCAGACGTGTGCCGCTTGGGTTGCGACGGACATCACTTGTTGTCATGTTTTTGGGATGCGACTGCCTTGGTTAAGTGCTCACGCATGGGTTGCCGACAGCCAGGTTTCTCCCATTGCCACAGCGTCCGTGGCAGCCACTGAAATGACAAAACCTTGACTGCGAGTGAAAAAAAAAAATATATATATATGTATTTTCTCGTTTGTGTGGCCGTGTTGCAACATTGCACTGGCCGGCATGGCCAGGAGGTGAGGTGAATGTGCCAGAGTAGCGGGCATGGAGACGCTGGTGTTCTTTTCTTCTGTCTCACCCTCGATGAGTTTGTTATATCGAATGACTGCGATTGGTGAAGTTGTGCTGTTGTGAAAAACCATTGTGATAACCCTCAGTCGATTGTTGGCGACTGTTTGTTTCTTTTTCCTTTGTTGTTTCTTTTGCTTTGTGACATAGCAGGTGATGCAGAGTCTGTTGCTGTTGTTTGAAGAGACTTCTATATATATATAATATAAATCTATATGTATACATATTTACATGTGTCTGTGTTGAACTGCGCTTCCTTTTGCTCTATGGCACACTGCAGCTAAGGTACGTATGTTGGAGATATAGTTAGCAGCATGCCATGCTTCAGTAGCTGCAGAGAATCGCCTTTCTGTAACTGGGGTTGCTGAGCTCGAACTCCCGTCCAAGCTAGCACATTCTTCAAGCTTAAAGGAATGATTTCTGAATCTGGCCAAGCAATAAAAGAAAACAAAGCTTCGTGATGTGGACAGTCAGTAAGGCTATATGCTTGTCCAGGTGCTACTGTTTTAGGGTGGTTCACTGAAGTACCTTGCCCTAACAGAACCTTGTATCCCTCACCTAGTATTTTTTCCACTACCTCCCTTTTGAACATTGTCATTTATTCAATGAAGCAAAAATGTTTTGGGCACGAGAGCAAGCGCTTAACTGTGGCCACTGACCCCCAGAAGCATGACCTCCATGTAATAATTGCATCGCGTTTTGCAGCACGGTAATATGACCTAATGGTACTCCGAATTTCGTAATGCATGACATACATTTGAATGCCCCTACAATGAACACCACTAGAACAGAATTACTTGTCTAATGAAGGATTTCGTATGTCCCAGCCAAATTGCTATTTTCCATATGGAAAGTAGGAAAGACACAAGCCCTTCCATATGGAAATATGAAAGGGCTTGTTCTATGTGTATCAACGTGAATGCCTCTGCAATGAAGGCAACTACAATGAATTTGTCTGTACAATGAAGGATTTTAGGTGCCCCTAACGGCTGATTTGCTGCTTTACAGCGATTGCTGGTTGTGACTGGCATGATCACTGTTCTGGGCATTATGTGTTATGCACAGTTTTAGCCGGAAAAAAAAAAAAAGCAACACTATAGTAAAAATCTTAAAGTGTTCGCACTCAGTGGCACAGCTATGCATACCAAGCTGTAACAACTGCCAGTGGAAACAAACACCGGCAAACTCGGTGAAGAACAAGCACAAGCATGTCAGCAAAACATGCTCCTGCAAAGTCGTGTTTGGACCTGTCCGATTGGGAGTTGGTGACGTGAAGTAGGCTTCATCTAGTACTTGCCACCGCTTCCCTTCTTGATTGGCTGCAGTCACATATACTGTCAGCTGAAGTGTGCAATAGATTGAAATTTAAAACATTAGCGACTCATTTCACCAAGCATCCCTTGAATTCACGACAAGTATTTTTATTTACTGGACGTGCTTTGTTGGCACTATTATGAGCAGTGCGGTCCACCATTTTTACGAGTAATCTGTATAAAGAAGGATTTTGGAAGGCCCAAGTGCTTCAATATAAATGGGTTTGACTGTGTGACAACAATGTGTACATTTTCTGATTCAAAAAGAATGGCGTCCGAATTGCAGAAGACAGAAGAATATTCGAGCCATTAAAAATAATTTGTAAAGTTTGCAGTAAAATATGAAGCGCATTTCTCACAATTTGATCGAGTAAGTTTATTAAAATTTGGTGACGGCATTTAATTGGCAGCCCCAATATCTAGGGCAGAACCTTTAGAACGCTTTCTTTTATGTGAATTTTTGCTTTGTATATATAGTCTTACAGAAGACTATGTTCATCCTCTTTCTCGACGAGTTCTTTGGGACTGCTATTGTCATTAGCTTAGCTTGCGGAGCAAGGAAAGGCAACAGGCTGTGTTTATCACAACACTGATGGCATTTTCATTTTCTCATATGATCACAATGGTTCTTAAAAGCAGTATAGCCTGAAGAAAAAAAAAAAAAACTTTGCCAACAAATTTGTTCGCTCATGAGGAAACAGATACATCTCCCCTCACCACAGTATAGCCTGAAAAAAAAAAAAGAAAAAACTTCACTAACAAATTTGTTCGCTCGTGAGGAAACGGATATATCTGCCCTCACCACAATACAACCCCCATAAAAGCATGCTGTATCATATATGATACAGCAACTGATGCCTTCGTCATAGAACCGAACATCTTCCTCGTTCAAATCAAATCATTGCAGTAGGCCGATAAACAGCATACAGACTGTGGTATTTTCCTGCATGCCAACTTCATGTGTACAAATTGTGAAAATAAGCTGTTTATTTTTGAAGTTTTGCATGTTGTGCAGTGAGCTGCCGCTATACATTCTTCAAGAACAAGTGGCTTCAAAATTATTTTCCGAGTTGAGGTACCTAGGGCTATCATTCCTAAGCATGACACATTCCGAATGAATACAAGGTTTTCATTTGTTTTGATTTTATAAAATTTGAAGGGCTTGTTCTATGTGTATCATATGATACACCAAGTGGTTAATGCCAATGCGGATCATGGTATCCGAATACAGGATTACCACTTACCTACAGTGAATGAATATAAATATATGGGAGTGTGAAAAAATGAGGGAACAATGGCCAACCAACACCACACTTGAGAGGAATGCATAGCAAGAAACTGATGACACAGTTGAACTGAGAGGCAAATAAGCTTGAAACGAAGCTGGGGTAGAATAGTCGTCAAACAGAAACAGTGCAAGTGTTTACATCCGACAGAATGTTGAAACCGTAAAATCCAAAGTAAGGGAAAGTTGACTAGCCAACATCCAACACTGCATTTTGCATAGAAGTTCACAGGAAAAAGAAAGAAAGAAAGAAACGAAACAGTTAGTGGCACAGTTAAACTGTGAAGCAAACAGACTCGTCAGGCCAACAAAGAAGCTTGGTCAAATAGACTTGAAGCTCTAGTCAGAGTGACATCGTCACACGGACTTGACTCCTTACGAGATATAGTTTCGCTATGCCCTGGTGGCTGTCGTGGTGTTCGGGTTGCCTTTACGGCTTTATTTTAAAGACGCCATCTTCAGGGGCTTCTGTTGCAGGTCGCACAGCACCAACATCGCTGTTCGCAAAGAAGGTCTGTAGTGGCTCGTCTATGCCCAACGTGCCAAGGGTTTCGAAGAACATCACGCACTGACGCAGCCTCCCATGGAAATGGCCTGATGCGAGTTCCAAGTCGCCGCATGAACTCTGCGCTTAGCAGGCACGTGGCGTTTCGTGCCGCAGTAGTTTAACCATGACTTTCTTCAGTCTATCACAGAAACGTAAAAACAAAACAGCAGCAAAGCGTGAACAAACGCGGTTCGGGAAGTCGGCAAGACGGCCTCCGGCCGAGCACTGCTGCACTTGACGGAAGATCCACGACAAACTTTGAACGCTGTCATTCACTTGTGGCCATCAGCGTCGTCGCAGGCTGTTGGGCGCGTTTCGCTGCCTCGTGATGCGCTCCAGCTCGGCCAACTTGATCTTGGCGTAGTGGACGTACATCATCTTTACGCCATTCGCGATGGACGCCTTCATGCGGATGTGGTAGCGAAAAGCGCAGCTGTGACTGTTTCCCTCGGCACGCTTGTAGAGGCGCTTCAGGTCGCGGATGTTGCGGTCGAGGAACACAATCTGCCGATAAGCGTTGTACAGCTTCCGCTGGATGGCCGCAGCACGAGCTCCCGGCGTTTCACTTTCGCTGGGCGACGGGACCGCAGCGGCGACACCACCGTTCCCGCTGCTGCTGGACGCTGCCATGTTGCCTCGTGCAGGTGTAATGAACAAGTGTTGTCGCCTGCAGTCGCGGTGGTAGACTGCAAAGCTGCTGTCTAACTTGAGGTGGGACAGCAGTTACTTCGTTCACGCGGTTCTCGCTGTTCGCGTTCCTCCCTGCACGATTGAACACGAAACACGAACGCGCCTAGACATCGTTCGCCACCTGGCGTCCAGTTTCTGATGCAAAGGTAAATGACGAAGTTGAGTATTGTTAAAGGGACTGTCCGGTCATTTTATAAAGAGAACAAATGGTCTTAGGAGAAAGCACGTGTTTTATTTAACTCTTAAGCAGCTTGCAGGAATAAGGCAAGCGCGTAATTCATCCTGAAGTATGTATCAAATTCAACACATTTTTGAAAATCCCGCGTCAGCGGCAGAACGCGCTGGCCACAGTGAGCGTGACATCACATGGGACCTCGTTGGGTGGTCGTGCCGTGCTGTGTTGTACTCGCACGTGTGCAATCGTTTTCTTCCGGATTTAGCGCTGCAAGTTGGTTTAGTTCGCAACGCTGCATAATGGGGAGGATCTGTTGTGCTGTGGGTTGTGTTAGAAAGACGCCCCACGTGACTCTTCACAAGTTTCCCGGCGACAAGAGGCTACGGGCGAAGTGGGTTGCCGCTGTTCGTCGCGACAACTGGTCCCCATCGGAACACTCGAGGCTGTGCTCGGCGCACTTTACAGACGAATGCTACGAGTTGAGCGTGCGCCTCTCGCTGGATTTTGGCATAGCTGCAGGTGCAAGGCCGCGAGCAGGGAAGCTGAAGCCCGATGCGGTGCCCACAATTTTTGACCATTCCAAGCCGCTATTGCCTGAACGTACTGTCTTCGCGAAGAGAAGAAAGGAGGTAAGCGCTTTTCAATGAATTAAATGGGCAGCCGTTATCGCCATAGGTAGTCACAAATGTCACTCGTATGTTTCGCATAAAACAAGCAACTGAACCGCCTCAGGCGTTTGCGTCGATGCATAGGCGTGTTTAAGCCATGGGCTTGCACAAAGGTGCCCTATGGAGCACGAATTTGAAGGTGCGGATAAGTCAAGGGCAAGGTTCTGACTGGTAGTCGCGGGTTGCTTTTTTCGCCGCGACGATAGATTGGATTCTTTACAAGCACTGCTTCAGGAGGGCACAAGTAACAGGCAAACGGAGGCCTCAGGAGAGTACCTGAGATTATAATAAAGGAGGCTGCGCAGGATCTCCAGGGCACCCAAGGGGTAGCGGGGGGATCAAAGCTGGAAGCAGCCCGTGGGTTGGGGCCTCGGAGGCTGAAGCGTGCCAGGGGGTGTTCGCATAAAAAACTGGCTGTCCGCAATAGCGGACAGCCGATCTTATACACTCCTGGCACGCACAGGGGTGTATTTTTTAGCGTGCCGTTATCGGCGAGATCACGCTCGGTGAGCGCCGCGGCCACGGAGTAAGAGACGTGCACTCGGGGCACGTTCTCTGTACACTTGAAAGAGAAGCGCCGGGTCCTTAGCATTCTACTGCTGACTAGCACGATTCACCGAATACTCAATGCCCGCCGTCTGTCACGCGCAGCTTACTGCGGGCATGTGCTACCGGTTGCATGAGTGCTTTCAAGTGTACAGAGAACATGCCCTGAACCTCGCCCATAAGCCACGAGAAAACGCTAGCTGAAAGTATCACTGACCAATTGCTCACGCGTTGTTGATGTGGATTTGAGGTCTCTGCGCTATTCTCATTTCCATGCATGCTTACTGTGTTTGGGTTTATTTACGGCTGCTTTATTATTTGTACAGGTACGTATTTCTTTCGTGGTAGTAGCAGTGTAACGCGCAGCTGTTATGTAGACCTATAAAATATTTTCAGCCCATCCTTATCGCTCCGCTGTAGTTACGCATAGCCAAGAGCTGCCACGTGGTTTCAATTTATGAGAAATAAAAAGTTATGTAAATTGGTATAGAAATGGTGGGAACTGGCTTTTCAACCCTTGTTTTTGCTTTGCATCTCGGCAGTAATTACGTTCTTGCCGCGATTTTTAGCATGCCAGCTCTTTTGTAAACTTCACCTATTTCTCTGTTTGCAGCTTGTTGCTGAAGCCATGGCTGGATCATGTGCATCAGCCAGTGTAACTATTGAATCATCCTCAGCTGACAGTGGCGCCAGTCAGATACAGATGACACCAGAAGTTGAGCTCAGTAATACATCATTGTACGCTTTGGCTAATTGCAGTAGTAGCAGTGTACAGACTGAGCCAAACCAGATGTACACACGTGGAGTGCAAACAAAGCCATGTGTGAGAATTACCGGTGAGTATTAAATTCTATGTGCACATTTGTTTGACAGTGTTCCTCTCATGTAGCAGTAGTTTATTTTTAAAGAGTTTTGCTGGCATCATTCCTATATATTGTTTGTGTGCATGTTTGTTCTTTTGTGTATACCAGGTACACAAACATGAGCTGCAGTTTTGACCACTGGAACGCAAACACAATCTGTTCCTCGAACTTCTTCACAGTTCATAGATGTGCACCACCTGTGCTTGATGACCTCCATGATATTTCACACATTCAGAAGGTGGAAATGGAGTTAACCACAGATGATAAATGGTATGTGTTTCAGTAGTTATTCTACTGCTCTAGTAGACTGAGAAGCTTACAGTAGAATGTGCATAGTCTCAGCACATATGCCAATGGAGTTTTGTTGTTTTCTTAAAAAACAGAGTATTCTATACTCGCGGACAACTTTCTGGTGCTATGAAGGGAAAGCTACGGAGGCAAAGGGTGCACAAGTGATAGCGTGTTGTCGCCTGCAGTCGCGGTGGTAGAATGCAAAGCTGCTGTCTAACTTGAGGTGGGACAGCAGTTACTTCGTTCACGCGGTTCTCGCTGTTCGCGTTCCTCCCAGCACGATTGAACGCGAAACACGAACGCGCCTAGACATCGTTCGCCACCTGGCGTCCAGTTTCTGATGCAAAGGTAAATGACGAAGTTGAGTATTGTTAAAGGGACTGTCCGGTCATTTTACAAAGAAAACAAATGGTCTTAGGATAAAGCACGTGTTTTATTTAACTCTTAAGCAGCTTGCAGGAATAAGGCAAGCGCGTAATTTATCCTGAAGTACCAAATTCAACACATTTTTGAAAATCCCGCGTCAGCGGCAGAACGCGCTGGCCACAGTGAGCGTGACATCAGATGGGACCTCGTTGGGTGGTCGTGCCGTGCTGTGTTGTACTCGCACGTGTGCAATCGTTTTCTTCCGGATGTAGCGCTGCAAGTTGGTTTATTTCGCAACGCTGCATAATGGGGAGGATCTGTTGTGCTGTGGGTTGTGTTAGAAAGACGCCCCACGTGACTCTTCACAAGTTTCCCGGCGACAAGAGGCTACGGGCGAAGTGGGTTGCCGCTGTTCGTCGCGACAACTGGGGCGGTATTCTGTATGAGTCCACCTGGTGGACTGTCCATTTCGGCCGCTGCTGATTGGATGCAGTTGTACGAGCGAGGAGAAGTGGAGCGGCTCCAGCCAATCAGCAGCGGCCGAAATGGACAGTCCACTAGGTGGACTCTTACAGAATACCACCCCAGTACGTGTCCATATTAGGTGGTACGCATCTGCTTCCATCACAGGAACGGAGCAGTAGAGACACGTAGCAACGAGGGGTAAATGCGACCAGTTCCATTTTGAGATACCAGCCGGTGTAGGGGCCACCCCGGCACGAAGCCTCCTAAGCACAGCTTCCTCCGCTTTAATAAAGGGAGCAGACACACGGTGGGATAAGAGGGCGTGTGTCCAGCCGGAGAAAGTTTTTACGGGCTCGGAGCGAGTTAAGGGGTTGAAATGGCAGGGGAATAGATGGAGGATTAGGATTAGGAGGGCAGTGTGCCTGCTGGTCAGCAGCAATGTTGTGAAGGTTCGCTGAATGGCCTTGAATCCAGTGTACCTTGACGCAAGTAGGTGTTTTACTATTCACAGTTTGTATTGTCTCACAGATTTCCATCGCCTTATCAACCTTCTTTAGCTCCTGGTTAGCCGTTAAAGAATAAGTGAGTATATCTAGTTGCTTGATGGTAGGCAGCTTAGATGTCGCATCTTGCACAGCGTCGTGGATGGCTTGAAGTTCCATTACTAGAGTGCTGGCTTCCGTAGATAAATAACGCTGGTGGCTGCTGATGAAATTATGCGTAATACTCAGGAAGGATGTCCTTCCGCCGTCTGGGAGAATGGCAGCATCCGTACAGACTATTCAGGTGTTAGGGCATGATGCGGCATGGTCAATCCAATTGCCGCGTTGAAAATGAGCATGCAACGCAGCGACAGCCGGAACAAGTTGCTTTTTTATTTCACGTGCTTTTTGACGTTGCAAAATTAGCTCTGCAATTGTGTTGAGCTGGGCATGTTCCGGTAAGGTTGGTATGGGAGTGATGCGGGAAAGTGCTGCGATTGTGCGCATAGTATCGCGATTATTCGTCTCCAACTGAGCCAGCTGTGCCAAAATCAGCCGGTGAAATTGTGCCTGATATATAATTCGTGGCTGTAAGACTACATGCACCAACCGTCGCGCTACGTCAGTACGAGCTCCAGTTGCTTTTGCTGCAATGCGACGAAGTTTTAAGTGTTTTTGTCGGACTTTGTCTGGTTTTACGGAGCCAGTGTGCACCACTGCCGGAGTGGTGGATATCGACACCCAGTATTCGGACCTCAGAAGGCTCAGGGATTGTCACTGCGCCGAGTCTAAATGTAAATGGGGGCTGCGTGATTGTTGTGCGTCCTTTCTTGTTGGCCAACACAAGATAGCTTGATTTTTTGGGTGAAAATGTCCAACCCTGCTTTCTGAGCGTAGTTGTTCAGAACATCAAGGGCTTCTTGAAGCTGTTGAGTTTGTCAAGATATATCTTCATGCACGGACCACAATGTGACGTCATCCGCATAGATTAAGAACCTCACGTCTGGAATCCGTGTAGTTGCCCGGCTAGAGGTATTAGAGCAATGTTGAAGAGAAGTGGAGCCAAAACCAAACTTTCTGGGGCTCCTCTGCTCGATGTGAAGTGTATTTCTTGCCTTCCATCTGCTGTAATCGCAAATCTGCGATTCTGAAGGAATGAGTTGATGAATCTTATCACCCGTGGTGGAAGTCCCAGGTCGATGAGGTTGGCTATAATGATTTCATGGTCTATATTGTCATAAGCTTTTGTTATGTCTGTTGCTACTACCGTGAGCAAAACGTGTCTGTGTGGTGAAAGCTGTAAAACATCTGATAAGATAGAATGTCCGTCTTCAGTTCCCAAGAACGGAATCCAGTTTGAGCAGGATGATATTTATCGTGGTGTTCACGCCACCAGGCAGCACGTGTGGCCAACATCTTTTCAGTGAGGTTGCAGACTGTTGAGGTTAGTGAAATTGGCCGTAAAAACTGCAGGCTATTTGGAGAATTTCCTGCTTTCAGAATCGCGACTATTGAATGCTTCCAATCTGGTGGAAAGTTTCCAGTCTCCCATACTTTATTAGTAGCCTGAAGAAGTGCGTCGAGAGCTCCTCCTTCCGTGTTCTTGAAAACCTCATAAGCAATACTATCGGGATCAGGTCTTGTTCGTTGCTTCAAAGTTTCAATCGCAGCTATTAGTTCGGCCATGCTGAAAGAACTGGATATTTCGGATTTGGAATTTGTGTCCGACTCATCAATTTCAGGGCAGTTCATAGGTGACGCTTGATCGTATTTGGGGAAAAACGCTCTAGCAGCGTGTTCTGCAAATTGATGTGGCGAACTCTGCATCGCTAACCTAACGCTCGCTGCAGGGTCACGTTGCTTTCGAGCGAGTTCCATTGATCGGAATGTACGCCAAAGTGCTCTGTTTCCAATGCCCGATTCAAGATTCTCGCACCACTCATACCTACGTCGTCGAGAAAGTTGCTTTTCGTGCCGACGGGCCTTTGTCGCTATACGGTTAGCACCTGCACGGCTGCCTGGTGCATCGGGATTGCTCGACGCATATACTTCTGCCTGACGTCGCATTGCCCAAAGTTGCAAAAGAGCGAGGTTCGGTTGAGGTTATTCCTCGTCAACTGTGGTTACAGTGGTGTTCCTCCGTAGCAGTTCTTGTAAAGCGGGAAGAGTTTCTGAGGGCTCTCAGGGTGCTTTATCAATCGACGATTCCCGAAACTTATCCCTATGCGTGACGGCTTCTAGTCGTCGAATTTTCTTTATGCACGTTCGGTGCAAACCAATCATTATTAGAATATCATAACTGCCCCAGGTATGTGGTTCCTCCCGCCACTGCGGCATTCCAGGACCCAACCACCACATGAGGTCTGGAGCGTTTGACCGATGGTCTGCATTAGCGAGAAAACGTTTGCTGGACAGTGTATGGCCGCAAGTTCGGAGAGTAGCGAATTCGAGAATGCCAAGCACAAGGCAGAACAAATCCGTAAGTGCTGTGGCCGTGCCAGGCGCGCATTGCATATGAAATCGAATGTGGTGCGAGGCTCCCTTCATAGCGCTGTCCATGTATGAAGCGGAGACGCGCTGAACATCGGTAGCTGACCGTGTGCGGCCTCCCGCGCTGCATGTAGTTTGTTGCGCAGTCGTGGTTGCAATTTATTTCTGTTGCGAAATTTCATTACCCGTTTTTCAAGGATTCTCTCCAATCCTTTCGAAAAAAGCGGTAAAATGGAAATTGGTCGGTAATTGGACAAGTTTTTTTCGTCACTGCTTTTATATAATACTATTACCCTACATTTATGCATCTGCTTTGGAAAGGGCCTGCTTGATACGGCAAAGTTATAAATATAAGTTAGTACTTGTGCTATTAGAGTGAGGACAAATTTTACAGGTGAGATTTGAACGCCATCTGTATCACAAGATCTGTTGTTCTTAAAGAAGTAAAAATACTTCACACCTAAGTGTCATCCGTAGGTTCCAAAAATATGCTATTGTTTTTCCGTCGTATAGTGTTGCAAGCGAAATCTGAACTCCAGACCGGTATTTATAATATCTTTGAAAACGTAATAAATTTCACTGCAAGTGCCACACTCTCACTACGTTCACCTTCAAACCAAAGCTCTCTAACTCATGACGTAGACTGTGGTCGTTTCAATTATTTATGAACTTTTTTCCAAACTTGTGCGATACCATCACAGAACTCCCTGTCAAACTCATTGTGCAGAAAGTTTCTGTTTTCGTTTTTGAGAAAAGAAGTTACTTTACTGCCGTATTGTTTAAACTTGCCCAGATCAGCAAGGGACTTGGTCCTCAGAAATTTCTTGTATAACTGGTTTTTCTTTTTAATCATTAAATAAATGGGATAATGGTCGCTGATGGATCTGTGTAATACAGCTGAAAGTAATCTACTAGTATTTACGTTAGAGATAAATACATCAATAAGTGTGGCTATCTGTATCGGAAAGCGTGTAGCCGTCTGAGTCAGTATGCAATTACCACTGGATTCCAAATTTACTAATAGAGCTTCCTGCTCAGGAGATCGTTTCAGGAGTTCGATGTTAAAGTCGCCCCAGAGAATTGAATTGAACTTGTTGTCGCTTACGTAGCTGAAGAGGCGGTCTAGGAATTCAATAAAGGTATTTATGTCAGCATTAGGGGGTTGATACTGCGGAATAAATATAATTGTGTGATAACAAAATTAAACGTTCAACTTCGTTGCATATGAACGAAAATTCCGAAAGAACTTCACAGTCGAACATATGGTTAGGGAACAGCCGCCACAGTGTGGCTGCAGTGAGGAGGCTGTTCTGTAGCAATATTTTTAACGAAGGTAGCAAGCCCACCCCCATCCTACGGTATCGATTCACAAAGAAGCTCTGATATCCTTCCGGCTTGTAAATTTCTTCGTCACATGTATACCATGTTTCAGTCAACATGATAGCGTCGAACTGGAAAGTAAAGTCTTCTATAAATACTGATAACTCATCTTCTTTGTGTCCAGCTGAACGAGTTTAAAGTTGTAGGCAAGAATATCATACATCGGAGTTGGTTTCAGTTATTTTCTGACATCTCGCGGTGACTCGTTCATCATTCAAGATAGACTGATCTCTCGCGAAAACCGGAATAGTTTACGCAATCTTTTCTACGTCATGCGCGCTACGGATGTGCAAGACAGGAGATCTTTCCTCTTTTCGCGCATAGAACGTGTTACCACGTGTCCAAGCAAAGCGCCAGTTTTTCGCCTTTTTTGAGCAATTGCCATACCTAGCAAATGTTTCATAACAAGGCAAAGGTGCTCACTGATGAACACAGGTTCGCTACACTAACGGCCAAAGTCATGCGCCGATAGTCTCAGCTTTCTTGCCTTCTCGAGCACAGTGTCTCGTTTAGATCAGCATTTAAACTGGACAACAATGTTAGGATCAACATTCGAGTTTATCGCTGGAACACGGTGGCAGACGTCAATATCTGAGTCCGAAATGGGCTCCCCAACAGGTCTACCAATCTGACTCAGGGTGTCAGGAATGCTTTCACCCTGAGTGAAAGGCATACTCTTCACCTCGAGGTTACGTTTTCTGGAGTACTGCTTGGAGGCAGTGATGCGTTGCTCAAGCTTAAACGCTTGCTTTTGAAGGGGCTCGAGGTCCAAAAGAAGCTTTTCATTTGCTTTTTTTAATATATTTGTTTTCTTGCCCAAGCTCGTCGCGTTCCTTCTTTACTTTCCCAAATTCCAAGTTGAAGCATTAAAAACTTCAGTCAAGTTCGTGGATTTCATTGTGTAATTCACGCTCCAACCATGCCTTAAAATCATTCATTTCCTTAGCTCCTCCTGGAACCGACGAGCATCAACAATGGTACAACGCAGGTAAATGGTAAAGAGAAAAGAAAAAAAAATGCTTGGAACTTGGCATCAGTCAAGATATTTTAGGTTGAAAGAGATACTGTACGAAGAATGGCAACCTGCAAAGATAGCAGGTGAAGCGATTATGTTGATTGTCCGTGCTGCCTCCGCTGTGCCAAGTGACCGTAGTCCTGGAGCGCCACCGGCTTTAAACTTGCTTCCCCTGGCGGATGTGATGCTGTTAACTTGCTTGCGCTGTCACCGGCGTTCTTTTCCTGCAGCAACAGCAGCAGCCGCCGCTTGACAAAACAGTCGCCTCGCCAGGAAGGATTCCAAGGCAGCTCCAAAGATAGCGGGTGCAGCGATTGCGTCGATCGTCCATGCTGCCTTCGCTGTGCCAAATCATCATGAGGAGTCCGAAGCATTCTAGGATATGGCCACCACGACAACTGCCTAAGAAACTACACGCAGCACGAGAGGTCGCATACGGGCAGCTACCAATGTTCAGCGTGGCTCCTCTTCATACATGGACAGCGCTATAAAGAGTGCATCGCTCACCTTCGTCTTTCCAGGGCAAGGCGGGCCTCGGACGTCACGGCACTGACGGATTTCTTTCGCCTTGTGCAGGGCATCCTCGAATTCGCCACTCTGCGAACGGCCGTCTATACACGAACCAGCAAACTTTGTCTCGGCAATGCAGTCAAGCGGGCAATTTAATTTGCTGATATTTGACGTATCTTCTAAAACTGGATTCTTAAACTGAAATCGTGTTTGATTCCATTGCTCTCAATTATACCTGTTTTTTTTTAATGTGTCTTGACCGCTATGCCTTTTAATGGCTTCCTGCGCCTTTTGTAAAGCTGCTCTAGCAGCTTTTAGCCAGGAAGCCGTCCAGATGCTTCTGGGAAATGAATTGACTTGAAAAAAATGTGTAGTGCCCATAATGTGTCACGAACGCAGTGAGATGTTCACTCTGGGGTTCCATCGTTACCTGCCAGTAGCCTCTCCTCAGATAAATGATGGTTACAAAATTCCAGTTACCAACTCTGAAGATCGTCTCCCGTGGATTGGTCATTGGAAAGGTATCTACCCCAGTGACGGCAATAAAGGGAAGCTGAAGAGTCTGTCGAATTCAATAAGACGCTCATATACGGATGCGGGAGCCTTATAAACCATGTAGGTAAAGTTTTTTTTTTTTTCAATTAGGAGCGACGTAATCGTCGGTTGAAATTGCGCTGTAGCTCCGCCCCCCGTCGAGTGAGCGAGCGGAGTGGAGACCGGAAACCGTGGTGTAGTGACGTCTACTCTAGTCTTTCGTTCCTTCTCAGCGTCCGCGACCGTGCCTGACCGCGCTTGTTTCTGCGTGCGTGCCATCGTAATCTGCTTCGATCAACCCTGCATTCCTTTGTTGGTGCGTCTGCGTGTATGTAGAGTGGTAGTCAACGTGCGTAGTAGTCAACTTGAGTGGTAATCAACGTGAGTGGTAGTCAACGTGAGTGGTAGTCAACAGATGAAGGTCACTACACGTACTGCATGAACCGGGAAGCTTTTCGCGCGTTTAAACCGTCTTTGTAGATTGCCGACAGCTTTGGACAGCGCACAAATGTCGACGATCGCATCCCCGCTTACGTTCCACGAGGAGGCATGCAGGAACACAACACTACAGTTGTTTGACCGGAAATGAGCTCACTAGATCGGCGAAAGATCGGCGAGATCACTAGATCGCTTTGCAAAAAACATACTCACCCAAGACCATTTCCAACACGAGGAGATCCCAAGACTTTGCTTTCGTTCGCGTCGAAAGCACTGCTCGCACCAGCATCGTTTGCTTCTTCGAGAGGGCGGCTCTTCTCAATCGGCTCGTACATGTAGGGAGTAACGCCGAACTCCTCAGAAAAACGCAGTCTCTCTAAATTTTCCATTACCGTCTCAGAAAAACAGCACCAAACTACCTGGCACCGCGCTTCGTGTGTAGCGGCAGCGGTCGCTTACTAGAGTTGACGTCACGAGGCGCACCGACCAATCACAGGCGGAAACGAGACGCGCTAGCTGGGCATGTCCGCTGCTGCACTATTCGTCGAAATAAAATATATATGCGCTTTCTTTCGCTCAATTTCGATACGATATTCGAATTCGGAGGGTTGAAAACCATTATGTACAGATGTTCACTCATTTCTTCTGGAAAACTTTTCAGCTTCCCTTTAAGCGTTCTATAATCTGCGCATATGCGAACTGACCCGTCTTGCTTACCAACACACACAACCGGGTGTGCAAATTCACTCTCCACCGGGTATATCAGGTCCAACTCAAGAAGCTCTTTCACTTGCCTACTAACTTCTTTCTTTAAAAGGGCAGGAACTCTGTAAGGAAACGTCCTCTTTGGTTTACAGCCTTCCTCCAGCTTGATGCGATGCCGCCCTACTTGCCCCTTAAGGCGTTTTCCGTCAAAGACGCCGCGATGTTTCTCAAATACCGCATCAGGTCCCAATTGTGCTTGCTTGGCTTTAGGTATTGCGTCCTCACTCGCTGAAGTATAATACAGCTTGCGGCGCGTATTACACCTCAGCAAATTCTGCGTCTTCCTCATACACTACCCCAGCAAGACTCACTCTAGCGTAGTGCTGTCTGAGTCGGTTAGCGTACACTACCGAACTCTCCATGTCATTTATTTACAAGCGATACGAGGCCTCTCTCTCTCTCCCAATAACTGTGACCCAACCACCTGGCAGCCAGCTTGGTTGCCCCGTCTGTGTAAAAGAGAAATACTTGGTCCCCGATCTTGAATTCTTTAGTCCGTCCCTCCTGTTGTACATTTCAGCATATTTGCTCTGGCACTCGGTTCTTGTCAGCTCAGCCACACTCGCGGCTAGTTCTAGTTGCTCCTGCAGCTGCTGCAAATGCTTGGCAGATTTCTCTCTCAGAGTCGAGGGCACCACGGTCTCACACGCCCAAGTTTGCCGCAATATTCATAGGGGTCCGTTCAGGTTTCTACCGTAGAGTAGCCTAAACGGCGCCACCCCGGTGGTATTATGGGGCACTTCGCGATACGCCCACAGAACAAATGGGATGAGCTTGTCCCAATTTCTTCGGTCCCGTTCCATTACATGATACAACATATTTTTGAGGACTCAGTACCGACTCTCACCCACCCCATTGCTCTCAGGGTGTTCGGCAGTGTAGAACCTTGGTGAACAACCCAGTTTTGCCAACATTACCTGTGTCAGTTGAGATTTGAAGTTCGTACCTTTGTCTGAACAGATCGCTTGCGGCGCTCCAGTACGCCTGAAAATTCCCAGTAAAGCCTCGCATGTGGCTCTCGCTATCGGGGATCGGAGCGGCGCCACCTCAGGCCATCTTTTGCAAAGATCGGCTAGACACAAAGTATATTTGTGCCCCCGGCAGATGGCACCTCAATAGGCCCAATGACGTCCACATTGACCCCCTGAAATGAATGCTTCGGCCGCGTAAGCGGCGTGATGGGGACCTTATCGCTCTGACGACTATCTGAACGCGTTTGACAATAGTGGCACGTCTGAAAATGCCCAGCGATCACCTTCTCCAATCATGGCCAGAAGAAACTACTTTATCCGGAGCTTTGTCTTTTTCGGCCCAAAGCGTCCACCCCACAATGACTCATGCGCCAGCTGCAATACCTCATTGCGTTTTTCTTCTTTTAGGACCGGTTGTCTGACCTGTACTCGCGCTAAGGAATACCAATGGTACAAAAGTCCATCTGAGACGAACATGCCAGCTTTCTCGTTTCTGGCATCATTCCAGGCCTGTTTCTGGCTTTCGTCGGCAAGCTGTGCAGCTCGAAATTCCTCCCGCTGACTGGGCACCCAAGTGACATCTTGGATCAAACTATTCTCTCCCAGTTGAGGGTTTTCATCTGACGTTTCATCGCAACTTACACCGCAGTCTGGCTCAGTGTTATCGACTATTTCGACCGATCGGACCCCAAAGGCATTCCCTACCCGCGTATTATTTTCTCGTTCAAACTACTCTTTTTCCTCCGCCCGAAGCAGTCCCCAATCTTCCTTTGACAGCAGGCACTGAACTCCCTTTGCAAGTTCGTCTGTAACCGCGCACACCAGATCGATCCTCTGCGGTTGGATCGCGGCCCCCGGGTGATGTATGCCTTCGAAAAACGTAGCTAGAGTAGCTCGGATGGTGTTTCCGAATGTCGATTCGAGTCTTACTGATCCTGATGGCTCCTGTAAAATGATGGGCAACATACTTTTATGGACGACCGTTATGTCGCTACCCATGTCCAACACAGTTTCCTTTGCTATATCCCTGCCCATGATAGGGATAAAGTCCAGCTTTGACCTCGCTGAGCTAGCATTTGGAGCCAGCCTTCTACTCCAGCTTTCCGCATCTTTTCTTGCTCTCGCGGAGGTCCTTCACTTACCACAGCAACATTCTGTACCCTTTGTTTTGGCCCATGCGGCGCCTTCCCCTGCTGCTGTTTATTTGAAGCTTTAGGGCGATTTCTGGCTTGGTGACCCTGTGTCTGACACACGTGGCACTAAATTGGTTATCTGCCGGCTAGCTAGTTTTGCGTGTTGCGGCAGCGAGGTTGTTGCGGCTGACTTAGTTGCTCGTCCTTTCCCTTTAGCTTGCTCGGCAGTCTCGAGCACTTTCGCCACCTCCACTGGCTTAAGACAATCTTCGCCCTCCCGAAAAAGTACATATTGAAGGGCTTCTGAGCTTAGACTGGTTTTTGTACGATCAGCGACCATAAGCTCCATCATACCTTCTTTTGTGTTTTCATTTCGATATTGAAGGTAATAGACCAAGTAAGTTCTAGCGCGGGACGCTAATTGAGCCCAAGTTTCCTCCTTTCGTTTAGATGCCTTTGCAAACCTCCCCAAGTGTTCAGCTGGCGTGAGCTTAAATTCGTCTAATACCGCCTTCTTTACAGTCTCGTAATCTGAACAGTCCTCGTCATTGAGGCTACGCACAGATAACGGACCCGCTCGGTCAGGGCAGGCATGATCAAATGTACACGGCTGTGTTCTGGTACTTGGAAAGATGAAAACAAGTTTTCGATCTCATCCAATTATATCGCGACGTCAGCGTCACACGGCAACCGGTATGCCTTAAGCACTTTAGCACATTGTGCTATTCCATCCGTGCTGGCACGGCGGTGAGCGTTTCCTTCCGATCCCGAAGGGGACCTGCTCGACTGTTCGAGCTCCCCTCTCCGTAGAGCAATGCGCTCGCACTTTAGCCGCAGGCGTACCTTTTCCAACTCCACCTCTAGGCGTCTGACCGCCACGGTCTCTGGATGTGTCATGTTCGGAGCCTGCGAAGCGCCTTGCCTCGCAATAGCGATAAGAGTATTCGACGTCTCAGACTCGGTCTCTTCGCAGCGTTGCAGTTCCTGCCCTCTCTGACCCTCTCTTTGTACTGATGCAGTATCAATGTTTACATTAGCCTCAATCGTATTTGCCTTTCTGCGTGTGAAGATCATCAACCTCACTGGACAAGAGCCATGCCAACCTAGACAAAACACAAGGAATCCCGCTCACCCGTTGCTCGTGGGGGCGCCGCTTGATGTGCTGGTCTAGATGAATTTCCACCCTTGCGGAATCGGCTGGTGGCCCTCTGATGACTTGCGCCTGGCTCACTGCACGCCTACTTGTTGCTCGTTGTGGGGCTTGCCGATCCTGTCGTGCTGCGCCAGTAAAGATTTGTTAGTTCTCTTGTCGTGGCTTCTCCGTTGGAACGTGAAGTTTCTCGAACGATGATCGGCAGCTGTTGATTAAATGCAGAGAGGAAGCGATGGAGATCAGATGTACAAGAAATATGGGTAGGTAAACTTTTCCATATACAAGACAGGAAAAATAAATGCATTACAGACTTAAACAATTGAGAAAGAAAGTCTCACTCTTCGGCTGCCTCAATGACTATTGGAGCCCAGACTCGTTTTAACGTACATAGTGCGGAACCTCACTGATCTATCAGCCCTTCTGATTTCAGCCAAGTCTGAGAGACAGCACGTCGTCTCGAGCCCTATAGCCCAAATCGACAAAGAAAAGGGGTGGTAGGGCCGTTGGCCCTTCCCACAAATTCAATTGCCCATGAGAGTCTAAAATTTGTTAAGCCACAACCCAAAGGGAAGGGCTTATTCTTAAAAGCAAACGTATTCGGAAACAAAGGTATTTTTCGTCTTCGATAAAACACCGTTACCCCCTCATTTCTACATAGTCAGTGACGGCCGCAGCAAAACACGCCAGACCCGTACAAGTTATTGCTAGGCCGTCTGAAACCCCAATGGCGTCTCCAGACTGCAAACGCCTCGGAAGCCGGGGCATCCGCACCGCGTACTGCAGCTGCGCTTAAGGTTTGTCCGCGTGAGAATACTCATTGTATACAAGGCATATTTTTGGCTTCTAGCGCGAAGTGAAACACGGACACAGAAAGGAGCAGACAGGACAGAAAGGAGCAGACTCGTCCTGTCTGCTCCTTTCTGTGTCCGTGTTTCACTTCGCGCTAGAAGCCGAAATCATGCTACCGTACCAACTCGCCCAACTGTCTATCCTTTTGCAATACAAGACATAGTTATCCGAGTGCTTGTTTGCAAGACGCCACCGTCCGAATGCGCTATTCACATGCGCACTGAATCTCTACAGGGCGCACTCTGAGCTGTCACTCGACATCACGCAGGCTTTACTTCGCACCCAGCATCAAAGGCCACCGATCGCCTTCCGGACGCGTAGAACAATAAATCCCCGCTCCGTACATGCATCTCGTGGTCAATTTTGCGAAGTCCTTAACCTCGGCGGCGCCTCCAATTAGCCAGGTGCTCGAAAGGCAGAACCACAATACCGCGTACAGCAGTGCAATTCAAGGCTTGTCTGTGTGGACCCATGTGGCCGTCGGCGCACAGCCAACTCCGTGCGTACAATACCGACTTTCCTGAATCCGCACCTTGCACTCCTGGCGCCTGCCGTGACTCGCCACCCGACACCGCGCGGTCCTTCTGACCCATCAAAACAGAAACGGTTGCCCCGCTGGCAGCGGGGCAAGTGAACACCCTTTGTATACACAAAGCACGTGGGCGTCTCGCGACACCTAAGTACACAAACAATCAAAGCGGCCTTACAACCACTCTTTCATCACTACCATTTGCTCCGACTGCCATGCGGCTCTGCATGTGAGAGCGAAGTATTTCAGAAGGTGTTAAACCTGATCTTTGATGAAAGGCCAGGGGCATAAGCGTGTACATGGATGACGTGCTGGTTTGGGGAACAGATAAGACGGAGGAGTACCAATGCCGTATGACGAGTTTCAGGGCGGTCACACGCGCCGCCGTGACAGCCATTTCGACGACCGTTGGCAGGCGTCGCGGTTGCAGCTGTAGATAACACCGAGTCTTTTTAGGGTGCCAGGAAACAGGGGTCTTGCTTCAGTCCATTCCTGATAAATAACTCATTTCCATGGTGGCAATATGCTGTGTAGCCATGCTGATTCAATGCTAAGGGATTACTGTCGAGAGAAATTGTGAGATGGGTTATGCTACATTTGATTCATCTAACACTTTTTATATTACGATTTTATTTATGGCGATGTTTCATAGCTCTTGTCGAAGCATTTCATACGCAACGCCCAGGTCTGTCCGCAAACCACCCGAAGAACATCGCATACAACATATGCATTCGTACCTGTGTCCATCAACAATATTTCGGAGGTTCCTGAGTCAACAGCCACTCATCATAACCGGCATCGCCCAAGCCCCATCGCATCGGGTATTATTTGCGCCATTAGAAGTCAAGCACAATTTTGACATCACAACAAGAGCCTTTATCATATTGCATTAGGAGTTTTAGAAATTTTCATTCAAGCATTAGTCCACGTGTAATGTTGACCGAAAACGTCTTTTTCATCTTGTTCTCCTGTAATGTTGCCGGCGCAACCGAGGCCATGGGCCACGATTCAGCAGTGTCTAAGCGCGATCTAGGGTCATAATGGCTTTTGTAAGGGAAGACAAAGGCTACTTAAGACGAGGGACGGAGTGGCCGTGACGATGATCGCTCCATTGGTGTCCCTTTGATTAGCTCAATTTATTGAGCTAATCCAGGTTTGCGGTTGGAGCGAAAGGATTCCAGCTATATCTCCCTGATAGTTTCCCACTGCGTAAAACCTTGTTATCTACTCTCGTAACAACCCTATGTCTCGTACCTAGCGCATTAACTAGTCGGCAAAGAAGTTGGCCTCGGAGAACTTCTATCTCCGGTCCAGTAGGCTATGTCCTCGAAATATGGGGCATGCGTATTTGCTTGTTATGTGACTTGCTCGTATTGCGTGCACACCCGAAAGAAGATTCACGTATCAAGATGTGACACTGCACAAGAACGGTATATTTATTGGGCCAGAGTTGTGCATCTCTTCGCGCTGGTTTTGCAGTTTGGTGTGCGTTGCCCCTGGTGTCATTCATCATGCTCTTTTGGGAGACCTTGATGTGGCTCGTCCACGCCAAACTTTTCCAGTACTTTCACGTTTTGTTGCCGTTCGTGAGCGTTTGGTTGGGTGGTTCGTTGTTCAGTTGCATGTGCGGTTGGGTTGAGAGTTGAATGCATGTTCGTTTTGCCCGTTGACAGGGTGGTTGATTCGGCGGCATTACTGGGCTGTGTATGGGGCACTTGAATGGTACGCTGACTTGTCGAAACATTAGGCGGGTGACGGGGAGGCATATTGATCGACTGGTTGCGCTGCAATACCTGGTTTCTGGTGGGTTCAAATTCTATCGCCGATTTCCACTGGAGCCCACTTGGTGTGGCTTCGGTGGAGGCTACGGTGGAGTGGTTGCTCACTCCGGTCTTGCCGCTTCCTCTGCAAAAGTGTGGCTTCCCTGATTCGGTGCTAAATTGGTAGACCACAATTACTACCATGATTGAGGACATACGCAACATCCGCTGCTTCGAGATTTCACTGGAGCTGCTTCTCTGTGCGCGGTTGCCGATGTTCGCGATGCCTTCGCCCGCGGAAGCGTTCACGGCAACCGCCATGGTAGGTCTCAGCGATGTGGCCACCCAACAATTTCCGATGATGTAAAATATATGGCACATACCCACAATCGCACTGGGTGCGAGGCGTAGCCGGTACACGTAAAACAAAATAAATATGAACAAAAGTGTATTACATAATAATGTATGTAATACCAAAAGAAATGTTGCATGACTTTCAAATGTTATTGAAAAAAATTGAAAGTTGCCTTATAGTTTGGAGTGAACAAAAAGTGCATTTTTATTATCGCAACCATCGCCGTCTGCTGGTTTCAATTTGTTAACCCCCAAATTTAATTTGGCCCATGGCGAAATTTCACGTTGGCCGACTAAATTTGGGGTACGCCAGCTTAAATTTAGGGGTGTGCCAACTTGAAATTTAGGGATGGAGATAAAAAATTTGGGGCTTGTTCAAGTTTAAATTTGCGAGGGGGCAACTTAAATTTAGGATGCACCGGCTTAATATTCCACGTGGGCCATCATGAAATTTACGGACTGACCGACTAGAAATTTAGGGTTGTGCCAACTAGCAATTTTTTGTTTGGCCAACCTAAGTTTTATGGCTGGGCCGACTTGACATTTCCAGGTGGGTCAACTAAAATTTCGGGCTGCACATAGACCAAATTTAGGGTAGTGTAACTTGAAATTTGGTGGTTACCAAACTGGAATACTTGGGTATCCTCACTCATACTTAGAAAACACTGCTGTAGTTTCTATATATTTTTTTTTGTTTATGCTCTTCCTCATCCCTTAAAAAGATAATGTTCAGTTACGGTTACTGTATAATTACTGTTAAGTGTCTGAATTTCGAAAAGTATGCGTTATACTTTTCACGTGACCGACAGATATTACTGGTGTACTTAAGAAAGAATGTTTCCTTATAAAAACCAGAGCGATCACGAATTATGTTAAAGGACGCGCCGTTTCAACATAGTTTAAGAGTCTACTAGGCAAGTAATGGGCGAAATGTGCAGGTCCCGCGCTTTGGGCAGTCTAACCCCAAACCTCCATGTGAGAGCCGGCACAAACAAAGAAGTCTAAGTTTTAGCCAAAAGCCGTACCATCGAATGCGATAGGGAATGCATAGACAGCTACATAGGGCATGGATAACTGTTTTACCGGTGGCATAAGCTAGCAAACATTCACCTAATATGCAAATTAAGAAACATGGTGCAGTGCGCACAGGATGATATGAACACATGATAGAAGATTACATCCCCCACTTGCAGTCAAAACGCTGGCGCGAGAATTTGTGGCAGCAGCAGCAGCAGTGCAATGTAGTGCCTGTCATGTTGCCTATCGCCTCAGTGAAAACTCAGCTACAGGAATATGGCCCTTACAATAATAGTATATCCCGTAGTCACACCTACACTACACGCTTTGTCAATACCGGCTTAAAACAAAGCATATAACGCGGAAAATAGATACAAATTTCGACGCTAATCAATGAATCACTACAAGCGGCCTGCTGTGTTTGCGGCATATTTTTGCGTCTCACTGAATTTGTTATGTGATGTTTGCAGACGGCTTTTCTAATACAATCACAACAGGTACTGGTATCCGAGGCTCCAGCGAAACACTTATTGATCTGTGCGAGAGGCGCTTAGGCGGCCTCTCGCGCTACGTGTATTTTCATGGGGAGCCGTGGTGGCCATATCCTAAAAGGATTCGGACTACTCATGATGACGCTATGGCAGTTAAGCAATGATCAGCAATGGAAGGTAATGCTGTTTGGGTTGAAAAACTCTGCGGCTACCTTTCAACGGATGGTTAATTCATTCCTGCCTGCGCACCAAGCCTACGCATCAGCATACCTAGATGACATTGCAATCTTTTCATCTACCTGGAATTAACACGTCCAACATGTAGACATCGAGCTTAAGCTGCAAAGTGATGCCGGGCTGAAAGCCAGCTCCGAAAAATGCCAGGTGGCGCAAAAACATGTCCGCTATATGGGACATATAGTTGGCTCTGGTACTCATGCACCAGAGCCTGAGAGGATAGCTGCCATAAGAGGTCTTGTGCCACATCACACAAAGAAAGAGTTGCGAAGTCTGTTGGGCCTTTGTGGGAAGTATCGGGACTATGTCTCTAACTACGCCGACTATGACTATGACTCTAACTAAGTAAAACTATGACTCTAAGTTTGCCCAGGCGGGGGAGTCCTAATTCAAGTCCGTGGTCGGAAGATGCGCAGTAGGCGTTCGACAGTCTAAAATTATCTCGCTGTCAAGCTGTCGCTTAGAACACTCCTGGGCCTCATCAGCCATACTGGCTATTCCTTGATGCGTCGGGGACCGCGGCCGGTGCCTGTGTGGCTCAAATGTCAGCGGATGGAAAGGAAAAGCCGATAGGTTTTGCGAGCCATCGCTTTCACCCGAAACAGGCGCGCTGGTCGACTATAGAGGGGGAAGCCATCGCTATTATTTGGGCACTCAAGAAATTTGACTACTGGCTTTTCAACGCAGTGCTGAATGCTGTCTCTGATATTAACCCATGATCATATTTGACATTCAGTACCCCGCAGGGTGCTAAGTTAGCAAGATGGGCGTTTTCGCTGCAGCAACTACAATGTAACAGTGCGTCACCGCAAAGGAGCATGTAACGCCAATACTGATGAATTGTCAAGGCTCTCGACTCATTCATGGGAGCCACCCGAGTAAAATAACAGAAAAGAAAGGACAGACAGAAACAGCCATGCTAGCAGGGGCAGGCTTAAACATTCTCGTTCAATCAAAGGACGTGTGCGTGGGACAGTTCAGCCTTGGTGGAACGTTTTGCGGCTGTTGTCGTCCATGTCTGTGGAGGTTATAGTACTGTGGAACCATGTATATACTATGTATATAACCTGCATACGTCAATTTCTGTTGTTGTGCCGTGCAGTGCGTTGGAGAGTGTTTCCTGTACATACATGAGCATTTCTTTTTCATGCTCACCACCATGAAGTTCAGTTTTCGCCCCTTTGTTTATCACTGTGAGAAATGTTTTGTGGTCCTTTCATTTTTATTTTTCTGTTCCTTTCGCGCTCCTCAAGCCCGCGTGTAGGGCTGCGTATGTCTATTTTCTTTCATGGAACCTGCAGAGCGTAAATTCTAGGATACAGCGGCCTTTGGCTATAGTACTATAGATGGGCACATTGTGGTCCCAGTATACTCATTAGGAGGGTCGTGGACGGCCGTTTTTATTGTTTGTGTACTTGAGTGTCGCGAGTCACCCACGTGCTTATCTATAGAGAGGGGGTTCAATTCCCCCCATGTCAGCGGGGCAACCGTTCCTGTTTTGAGGGGGTCAGAAGGACCCCGTGGTGTTGGGTGACGAGTCACAGCAGGCTCCTGGGGTGCGAGGGGGGGGATTAAGGAAAGTCGGTATTGTGCGCACGGAGTTGTCAGTCCGCCGACGGCCACATTTGTCCACACAGACCAACTTTGAATGAACTGCCGTACGCGGTGTTGTGGTTCTAGCTCCTGAGTACCTGGCTAAGTGGAGTTTAACAAAGGCTTAGCCACATTGGCCACAAGGTGTTTGTGCGGAGCGGGGATCTATTCTACGCGTCCGGAAAACAATCGGCGGTCTTTGATGCTGGGTGTGGAGGAAAGCCTGTGTGATGTCGAGTGACAGCTTAGAGTGTGCGCTGTAGATGTGCGGTGCGCATGTGAAGAGCGCATTCGGACGCTGGCGTCTTGTAAATATGCCCCCGGATAACTTTCTCTTGTAGACAATAACTTCGGATGACAGGGACGGTTATCAATCTTCCACGCGGACAAACCTTGAGTGCAGCTGCACTATGCTGTGTCGATGTCCCGGCATCCGAGACGTTTGCGGTCTAGAGACGCAATCTAGGTTCGAGACGGCCTAGCAATAACTTGTACGGGCCTGGCGTGTTTTGCAGAGGCCGTCCCTGACTACTTAGAAATGAGAGCGCAACGGAGTTTTGGGGAAGAAGGAAAATAACGTTGTCTTCCAATACCTTTCTTTCTGAGAAAGCCCATGCATATGGCGTGCGGCTTAACAAACGTTTGACTCTCTTTGGCAGCAGAATTTGATGGACGGGCCAACTGCTCTACCGCCCCTTTTCTTTGTCTATTTGCGCTATAATAATAGGGGCGACATACTGTCCCTCAGACTTGGCTGAAATCAGAATTGCTGATTGACCAGTGAGGCTCCATACTATGTACTTTAAAACGAGTCTGGGCTCTAACAGTCATTGAGACATTCAAAGAGTGAGGCTTTGTTTCTCAATTGTTCAAGCTTGTAACGCATTTGTTTACCTGCCTTGTACGTAGAAAAGTTTATCTATGATTATTTCTTGTAAATCTAATCTCCATCATTTTCTGTCTGCGTTTGATCAACAACTGCCGGTCATTGCCCGAGGAACTTCACGTTCCAACGGAGAAGCGAGGACAAAGAACGACCGAAATTTTACTGTGGTGCAGACATGCATACTTTTGATAAAAGAAGATATAATGGAACTCGATGCATGTTGGCGTTGGCATCGAGACGAGCGAATACCTTCGCGCTTGTCATCTATGCCTTGATGTTTTTTTGTTTTCGACAGGATATTTTATGATTCTCCCTCTCTAGAGATGCATATATGCTTCTAGGGTACATGCTAACCCGTTGTTTGGCATGTTTCTTTCGAACAATAACGAGGGCGGCTACCCCGTCCGTTCGCTCACGGACGTTTTGAATGATGCGTTCTCATTCCGAACACACTAGCTTGTGCCAAAATAGTTCAGTGTGTTGAAAATACGACACACTTTGACAAACGCTGGGTACCGTCGATATACACGTTATCTTCCACACTGCGAACACCAGTGTTCCTGCTGATGTGTGTGTCATGTTGCCCGGATTGTACTCACAGCCTCAGCTTGAGCATCATCTTTTTTACCGCAACGCGCTCTGGCGCGAAGAAGTCTAGGCTGCCTTGCATGTTACAGTCGCTGTTACAAGAGCTAACTTCACCCTGAGCAGTTTTTCTTTTAGCTTCGCCGACTATATGCAAAACACTATCTGGTCTCGACAGAGTCGTCCGTCATGCTGCCGAAGGTGTAGTACCAAGCTTGCTTTTCCAGATCCCACGAGAAATTCCTGAAGGGCTTTGCTTCAGCCTGTACTCGGGTACGGAACGCGTTCTCCTCGTGGACAACGTAGTTTAGCTCTGCGCTGTATTTTGCAAACGTGGCAACTGCGGTACAGAAGTCCTCGTTGTTCGCTCCCTCGCTGAATACGAAGTTGCTGAAAACTTCGATGACGTCCTAGTCTACCATGCTGAAGAACAAAGCTGACTTTGTCACTTCTCTTCACTATTTTGGGGTTCATTCCGTTGCTTTCAGGAACAGTTCAAATCTTTGTCTGAGAAACATCTAGATTTTTCTATCATCTCCGGTTATGCGTGGCTACTCAGGTGCTTGAAAGAGACACCCGCATTTGACACTATCTATGAGTCCTGACTGACTAAATGAATTCTAATAAATTTTTTCAGGCTGGCGCCAAATTCTGGCTTGGTGTTAGGATTTACAGGGCAAGCCCCCTGTACGACAGTCGGTACCAGAGAGAGCTTCTTCAGGAACACCGCCTGCATACTCCACTGGCTGACGCATGGTAAGAGAAAATTGTGAAGGTTAGAAAGCACAAGCAGACATGCATCTTTCGCGAATACCTCGCTGCCCATCCACATGAATTATGTGGTGCGCGGGAAGGAGGGCTGATATGGTCACGCAAGGACATAGGTGTAGGAACAGCACGGCCGAGATCCTACTATGTTCTGAGGGCAGACGACAGGATGCTAAACCAAAACCGCGAGTTATATTAGCGGGAGAAACAGTACTTCCACGGTGAAGCACTGGGGAATGAATCCAGTGACAACTCTGATGATGAGGCAAGTACGTCGCCTGAAGCATACCTGTGGTACCAACAAACCTGTGGTACCGGCAAACGTGCTACAACAGCAATAGCACCCAGCCAACGCCAGCCAATCTTAGGGCGCCCCTAAATTTGGGCTACATGGGAATTTTCAACAGTCAGCAAATGACGGCGAAAATGATTTGAAGTCAACAATTTATTGAGGAGATAGATAAATCATGCCAGCTTGTGCGCGGATTTATCTTTGCTTCCGAGCACAAACAAGCCGTCCTTTTCTTTTGTGATAAACTTCCCTCCGCATGGTACTTTTCTTTCACACCAACCATCTCGCCTAGCCTACGATGCAAAAAGCGATTATTGTCATTCATTCCCTCGATACGAACTGGCGTCCGTCACTATGTCAGTCGTCATGACTGAAACAATCGGTATGACAAGTGGATAGCGACAAGGCTTGACGGCGACTGCATGACGATGCTTCAATGACGGCGACGGAATCATGGAGATGAACTTATGCCGTATGTAAGACGACAGCATGAGGACGATTGTTCAATGACCACACAATGAAGGCAAGGAACGGACACCGGTATAAAGACAATATGATTACCATGAGTGAATGGCGACGAGGCATGACAGTGACTACATCACGAAGCTTCGATGTCGATGAATGCCTGACGAGGACGGAATTTTGAGTGTTGGATGGCGAAGCTGGAGTGAAGACGATAGAATGAATGCGACTGCAAGGCAATGGGCGGTATATCAACGGATAGCTGATAGGAGCTGTCTGAGTACAACGATATGACCCCGATGGCATGAAAAATTGCGGCATCATCATGATTGCTAAGGAGAACATGATAACGATAAAATGGCGACCGATTGACGTCGATGGAAGGACGGAGATGGAATCGCCACGATCTTTATTCTCCTCGACTTTCGCAGCTGGCACCACGATACCAGCTGAAAGCGCCAACCTAAGTATCTACGCGTTGCGGCGTCGGTGAGTGCTATAACGCTATTGAAGTGATGAAAATGAAAAATCCTCAGCCTGACCATGATGGTATGTCGACAACAGTATGCATTTCTGACGACGATGAGTTGACGGCCACGGTAGGAAGGGAGTTGAATGATGAAGTTATAATGAACATGATTGAGGCGATCGCTAGGACGGAGACAATGTGACAAAAAGAGTGCAACGAGAACTCTGAGACGACGACGCATTGAAGACAATAGAGTGACGCCAGTAAAAGTGCGTTCAGATGACCACGGGATAGGATGACAATGATGTGACTAGGACTGTATCATGAAGCTTATCTGCGACGACGCCATGACAAGAACTACATGACTGGAGTGCAGTCATCATCATCATCATCAGTTTGGCTACGCCCCTGCAGGGCAAAGGCCTCTCCCATACTTCTCAACTGCCCCTCTGATGGGCTTATTGTGGCCATATTGTCCCTGCAAACTTCTTGATCTCATCCGTCCACCTAACTTTCTGCCGTCCCCTGCTGCGCTTCCATTGTTTTGGAATCCAGTCCGTAACCCTTAGTTACCACCGGCTATCTTGCCTCCACATTAAATGCCCTGCCCAGGCACATTTATTTTTCTTGACTTTCTTGAAGACACCCAATCTGCTCTGTTCTTATCCCCTTAACGTTACACCCATCAGTCTTCTTTTTATAGCTCGTTGCATCGTCCGCAATTTAAGTAGAACCCTCTTCGTAAGCCTCCAGGTTTCTGCACTGTAGGTGACTACTGGTAAGACACAACTGCTATACGGTCTTCTCTTGAGTGATAATGGCAACCTGCTGTTCATGATCTGAGAATTCCTGCCAAAGGCACCCCAGCCCATTTTTATCGTTCTGATTATTTTAGACTCATGATCCGGATCAGCCGTCCCTACCTGCCCTAAGTAGATGTATTTCCTTACCACTTCCAGTGCCTCGCTACCTATCGTAAACTGCTGTACTCTTCCGAGGCTGTCAAACAATACTTTAGTTTTCTGCAGATTAATTTTAGACCCAACCTTCTGCTTTGCGTATCCAGGTCAGTGACCATGCATTGAAATCGGTCCCCTGAGTTACTAAGCAAGGGAATATCATCAGCGAGTCGCAAGTTACTGAGGTATTCTCTATTAACTCTTATCCCCAATTCTTCCCAATTCAGGTCTCTGAATACCTGCTTTAAGTACGCTGCGAATGGCATTAGAGAGCTCGTATCTCCCTGCCTGACGCCGTTCTTTATTGGGATTTAGTTCATTTCTTTATGGAGGAGTAGATTTGCTGTGGAGCCACTATAGATATCTTTCGGTATTTTTGCATACGGCTTGTTTACACCCTGATGCCGTACTGTATCTATGACTGCTGAGGTTTCGACTGAATGAAATGCTTTCTCGTAATCAATGAAAGCGATATGTAGGGTTGGTTATATTCCGCACAATTCTCTATCCCCTCAATATTAGTGTGAATATGGTAAATTGTTGAGTAGCCTTTCGGAAATCCTGGCTGGCCGATTGGTTGACAGAAGTCTAAGATATTCCTGACTCTATTTGCGATTATCTTAGTAAATACTTTGTAGATAACAGACAGTAGGCTGATCGGTTAATGGTTTTTGAAGTCTTTGGCCACCCCTTTGTTGCGGATTAAGATTATTTTGGCATTCTTCCCATTTCCGGCACGATTGAGGTCATGAGGCTTTCGTATACAGAATGTAAAGTTCCTCTAGGACAATCTGCCCACCATCCTTCAACAATTCTGCTGTAATCTGATCCTACCGAGCTGCTTTCCCCCCTTTTCGTAGCTCCCAAGGCTTTCTTTACTTCTTCCGGCATTACTTCCTGGATGTCAAATTCCTCTAGACTATTCCCTTGTCCATTGTCTTTGTGGGCGCCACTGGTACAGCATACATCTCTGCAGACTTCCTCAGCCACTTCAACTATCTTATCCATATTAGTAATGATGTTTCTGGCTTTGTCTCTTAAATCAAACATCTGATTCTTGCCTTTTACTACTTTCATGACTGTTTTAGGCTTCCCCCGTTCCTGAAAGTATGCTAAATTCAATCAATATTATACCTCCCTATGTCAGCTATCTTACGCTTGTCTATTAACTTCGAAAGTTCAGCCAGTTATATTCTAGCTGTACGGTTAGAGGATTTCATATAGTGCTGTTCCTTAAGCAGATGTTTCATCTGCTGCAGTAGCTTACTGGTATCCTGTCTAATGAAGTTACCACCGATTTTGATTGCCCACTCCTTAATCAGGAACATAAGATTGTCGTTCATTGCTTAAACACTAAGGTCGTCTTCCTGAGTTAAAACCGAATACCTGTTCTATTTTCCCTTTACCGTTAACTAGTTCACCGGCTTCTTGCGTACCAGTTTATTCCGTTCCCTCCTCAAGTGTAGGCTAATTTGAGATCTTACCATTCAACGGTCACTGCAGTGCACCTTGCAAAGCACGTCCACATGTTGTAGGAAGCCAGGGTTAGCGCAGAGTATGAAGTTTATTTCATTTCTAGTCTCGCCATTCGGGCCCCTCCACGTCCACTTTCGGTTATCCAGCATGCGAAAGAATGTATTCATTATGCGCAAGTTATTCCGTCCTGTGCACTCTACTAATTACTCTCCCCTGTTATTCCTATTACCTACACCATATTCCCGCACTGGCTTTTTTCCATTCTTCTTGTTGCCTACCTTGGCAATGAAGTCGCCCATCAGTACAGTATATTTTGTTTTGACCTTACCCATCGCCGATTCCACGTCTTCATAGTAGCTTTCGACTTCCTGGTCATCATCACAGGATATAGAGGTGTAAACGTGTACGACCTTCAATTATTACCTCTCATTAAGTTTGACAACAAGACCTGCCACCCTCTCGTTAATGCTATAGAATTCCTGTACGTTGGGAGCTATATCCTTATTAATCAGGAATCCGACTCCTAGTTCTCGTCTTTCCGTTAAGCCACGGTAGCACAGGACGTGTCCGCTTTTTAGCACTGTATATCCTTCTTTTGTCCTCCTGACGTCACTGAGTCCTATTATATCCCATCTACTGCCCGCTAATTCCTCCAACAACACTGTTAGACTCGCCTAAGTAGATAACGCTCTAGCGTTAAACGTTGCAGTTTCAGACTGAAATGGTGGTCTGTCCGGGACCAGAGATTCGTAGTACCCACTGCTGTGTGACAGGTCTGACCGCCGCCGTGGGTAAGTTGCTTCGCAGCTGCTGGGGACTAAGGGCTGGGGTTTGATTGTTGTATTCATATAGAAGGGTGCGGCCAAGTACTCAAACAGGGTGGCCAATCCTGCTAGGGTGAGCGAGTGCATTACCTAATCTAGTCAACGGGATTAGGCCTTACACTAGGCCTGTTTCTGAAATTTTATCAACCCACGCATTTTTTTTGATCTAGTGGAAAATCGCGTGCACCGAGATTTGAACCACGGTCCCCTTGCACGCGAGGTGGAGGCTCCACCCCTACGCCACCGCTGCCGTGCAGTGCAATGACAAAGTCAAAATGACGACAGGGCAACGCCTACAACAGCTTCATGAGCACGCGCATACTCCTTACGGCCCATAGTATTTATTTTCTGTGATTTATTTACAGTACCTCAAATAGCCTTGCCGGAGGGGTTTTACATGAGGAGTGGGCGAGCATACAAATTGGCAGAAACGCGAAGCCATGGCAGTAAGCACTGAAATGAGGTAGGAGGGAAACAACATAGAAAATCGTAAACCTACAATACCTTGCATATCCTCAGGTTAGTAAATAGGAATATGCGAGAAAAAAAAAACACGAAAACGAATCGAGTAACACAATGGACAAGTGTGGAACCAAATGTGTACAAAAGGTGGCTATAACATTTTTGTAGGTATCCAACACGGTAAGTAAATTTAAAAACAACCTCACATATTGATAAACGTATATTTACGGAAGGAGTAAAGAATAAAAAGCAGCGTTCGGCGCGGCAACGAAATGTGCGCCTGAGCAAGAGACGCACGCCTTAGAAACAGCTCGTTTCTAAGACAACACCGCATTCACTAGAGGCGCTTTTGTACCGCTTTGAAGCATCGTACTCGTGGCTCAGTGGTAGCGTCTCCGTCCCACACTCCGGAGACCCTGGTTCGATTCCCACCCAGCCCGTCTTGCAAAAGTTGAGCCAAAGCCACTTCTCCTCTGTCGTGACGTCACGGTGTCACGTGGTTTCAAGGCGACACCGCCGCCCCTGAGGAGCTGGGTTGAGCTCTCGTAATATGCTTCGCATAAAAGGAAGAAGAAGACCGCAAGATGCTGGCGGCTGTGTGTTGTTAGTGGTCATCCATCTTAACTGCTCTGACGCATCATGTATACATTGTAAGTACGCTGTTTCTATACTCCCAACATCCCCGTAACATATTGGTGGAAGATGCATTAAATACACCCACTACCTGGTTATCAAAGAAAACAAAAAAGTGGAACTCGCAAAACAAGGACAAAGTGCACTGTATATATAGGGGCTATGGCTTACGGCTATAAGTTTATTTCACTGCCATTACTGACCGAACACATGTCACCTTCCTCGGGCACATTTTATCTATGCACCTTTGCCAGAACGTAAGGTTATTATGCTATTGCTGATTAAGGAAATGGCAATTTTTCTCACCTGATTATACTGGGTGCTTTGAAATAACAATGAAATTAGCTTTCACCTAATCGTTCTGATACAGCAAATCTTAAATATACATGACGCAGACAACATGCAGAAAATTCGTTATAAATGATATTTACTAGTGGAGCAACTGCTTCAACCTAATTACCGTCCACAAAACGGAGTATTGTGAAGCCTAAAACCTAAATAGAAATACACCGAATGTCGTAGCTGCAGTATTTTCTACAGAATAATTTCAGTATATTTTGCAATAATGTGGCCTAGGCTATTAAACCTGTGATAGAGGTGTAGCATCCTTAACCACAGCTGGCCTAAGAGAGCATATTGTGTAGTGTGGATTGAATGTTCTTCGTCTGCAGATAAACACTATTCAAACGTTAAGTTTACCCTTTTCGAAATGCAGCGTCTACTGCCGAGCTCGAGTACAGTCATCTCATGGTCTGTCTCACGAAATCAGGCATGAAGCCTCCATGTGTATGCAGAGAATTTCTACAGTTCATTGTACTAAAATAATCGTTGTCTTGCTATATTCTTACTCACCATGCTTAGAGGACGCATCCCTCGATATTACACTGTGCTCGCGAAGGCAAGAAAGCTGAGACTATCGGCGCATGACTTTGGCCATTAGTGTAGCGAACCTGTGTTCATCAGTGAGCACCTTTGCCTTGTTATGAAACAGTTGCAAGGTATGGCAATTGCTGAAAAAAGGCGAAAAACTGGCGCTTTGCTTGGACACGTGGTAACACGTTCTATGCGCGAAAAGAGGAAAGATCTCCTGTCTTGCACATCCGTAGCGCGCATGACGTAGAAAAGATTCCGTAAACTATTCCGGTTTTCGTGAGAGATCAGTCTATCTTGAATGATGAACGAGTCACCGCGAGATGTCAGAAAATAACTGAAACCAACTCCGATGTATGCTATTCTTGCCTACACCTTTACACTCGTTCAGCTGTACACAAAGATGAGTTATCAGTATTTATAGAAGACTTTACTTTCCAGTTCGATGCTATCATGTTGACTGAAACATGGTATACATGTGACGAAGAAATTTACAAGCCGGAAGGATATCAGAGCTTCTTTGTGAATCGATACCGTAGGATGGGGGTGGGCTTGCTATCTTCGTTAAAAATATTGCTACAGAACAGCCTCCTCACTGCAGCCACACTGTGGCGGCTGTTCCCTAACCATATGTTCGACTGTGAAGTTCTTTCGGAATTTTCGTTCATATGCAACGCAGTTGAACGTTTAATTTTGTTATCACACAATTATATTTATTCCGTAGTATCAACCCCCTAATGCTGACATAAATACCTTTATTGAATTCCTAGACCACCTCTTCAGCTACGTAAGCGACAACAAGTTCAATTCAATTCTCTGGGGCGACTTTAACATGGAACTCCTGAAACGATCTCCTGAGCAGGAAGCTCTATTAGTAAATTTGGAATCCAGTGGTAATTGCATACTGACTCAGACGGCTACACGCTTTCCGATACAGATAGCCACACTTATTGATGTATTTATCTCTAACGTAAATACTAGTAGATTACTTTCAGTTGTATTACACAGATCCATCAGCGACCATTATCCCATTTATTTAATGATTAAAAAGAAAAACCAGTTATACAAGAAATTTCTGAGGACCAAGTCCCTTGCTGATCTGGGCAAGTTTAAACAATACGGCAGTAAAGTAACTTCTTTTCTCAAAAACGAAAACAGAAACTTTCTGCACAATGAGTTTGACAGGGAGTTCTGTGATGGTATCGCACAAGTTTGGAAAAAAGTTCATAAATAATTGAAACGACCACAGTCTACGTCATGAGTTAGAGAGCTTTGGTTTGAAGGTGAACGTAGTGAGAGTGTGGCACTTGCAGTGAAATTTATTACGTTTTCAAAGATATTATAAATACCGGTCTGGAGTTCAGATTTCGCTTGCAACACTATACGACGGAAAAACAATAGCATATTTTTGGAACATACGGATGACACTTAGGTGTGAAGTATTTTTACTTCTTTAAGAACAACAGATCTTGTGATATAGATGGCGTTCAAATCTCACCTGTAAAATTTGTCCTCACTCTAATAGCACCAGTACTAACTTATATTTATAACTTTGCCGTATCAAGCAGGTCCTTTCCAAAGCAGATGCAGAAATATAGGGTAATAGTATTATATAAATGCAGTGACGAAAAAAACTTGTCCAATTTCCATTTTACCGCTTTTTTCGAAAGGGTTGGAGAGAATCCTTGAAAAACGGGTAATGAAATTTCGCAACAGAAATAAATTGCAACCACGACTGCGCAACAAACAACATGCAGCGCGGGAGGCCGCACACGGTCAGCTACCGATGTTCAGCGCGGCTGCGCTTCATACATGGACAGCGCTATAAAGAGAGCCTCGCGCACATTCTATTTCATATGCAATGCGCGCCTGGCACGGCCACAGCACTCACGGATTTGTTCTGCCTTCTGCTTGGCATTCTCGAATTCGCTACTCTCCGAACTTCCGGCCATACACTGTCCAGCAAACGTTTTCTCGCTAATGCAGACCATCGATCAAACGCTCCAGACCTCATGTGGTGGTTGGGTCCTGGAATGCCGAAGTGGCGGGAGGAACCACATACCTGGGGCAGTTATGATATTCTAATAATGATTGGTTTGCACCGAACGTGCATAAAGAAAATTCGACGACTAGAAGCCGTCACGCATAGGGATAAGTTTCGGGAATCATCGATTGATAAAGCACCCTGAGAGCCCTCAGAAATTCTTCCCGCTTTACAAGAACTGCTACGGAGGAACACCACTGTAACCACAGTTGACGAGGAATAACCTCGACCGAACCTCGCTCTTTTGCAACTTTGGGCAATGCGACGTCAGGCAGAAGTATATGCGTCGAGCGATCCCGATGCACCAGGCAGCCGTGCAGGTGCTAACCGTATAGCGACAAAGGCCCGTCGGCACGAAAAGCAACTTTCTCGACGACGTAGGTATGAGTGGTGCGAGAATCATGAATCGGGCATTGGAAACAGGGCACTTTGGCGTACATTCCGATCAATGGAAAGCAACGCTCGAAAGCAACGTGACCCTGCAGCGAGCGTTACGTTAGCGATGCAGAGTTCGCCACATCAATTTGCAGAACACGCTGCTAGAGCGTTTTTCCCCAAATACGATCAAGCGTCACCTATAAACTGCCCTGAAATTGATGAGTTGGACACAAATTCCAAATCCGAAATATCCAGTTCTTTCAGCATGGCCGAACAAGTAGCGGCGATTGAAACTTTGAAGCAACGAACAAGACCTGATCCCGATAGTATTGCTTATGAGGTTTTCAAGAACACGGAAGGAGGAGCTCTCGACGCACTTCTTCAGGCTACTAATAAAGCATGGGAGACTGGAAACTTTCCACCAGATTGGAAGCATTCAATAGTCGCGGTTCTGAAAGCAGGAAATTCTCCAAATAGCCTGCAGTTTTTACGGCCAATTTCACTAACCTCAACAGTCTGCAACCTCACCGAAAAGATGTTGGCCACACGTGTTGCCTGGTGGCGTGAACACCACGATAAATATCATCCTGCTCAAATTGGATTCCGTTCTTACTTGGGAACTGAAGACGGACATTCTATCTTATCAGAAGATGTTTTACAGCTTTCACCACACAGACACGTTTTGCTCACGGTAGTAGCAACAGACATAACAAAAGCTTATGACAATATAGACCATGAAATCATTATAGCCAACCTCATCGACCTGGGACTTCCACCAGGGGTGATAAGATTCATCAACCCATTCCTTCAGAATCGCACATTTGCGATTACAGCAGATTGAAGGCAAGAAATACACTGCACATCGAGCAGAGGAGTCCCAGAAAGTTTGGTTTTGGCTCCACTTCTCTTCAACATTGCTCTAAAACCTCTAGCCGGGCAACTACACGGATTCCAGACGTGAGGTTCTTAATCTATGCGGATGACGTCACATTGTGGTCCGTGCATGAAGATATATCTTGACAAACTCAACAGCTTCAAGAAGCCCTTGATGTTCTGAACAACTACGCTCAGAAAGCAGGGTTGGACATTTTCACCCAAAAAATTAAGCTATCTTGTGTTGGCCAACAAGAAAGGACGCACAACAATCACGCAGCCCCCATTTACATTTAGACTCGGCGCAATGACAATCCCTGAGCCTTCTGAGGTCCGAATACTGGGTGTCGATATTCACCACTCCGGCAGTGGTGCACACTGGCTCCGTAAAACCAGACAAAGTCCGACAAAAACACTTAAAACTTCGTCGCATTGCAGCAAAAGCAACTGGAGCTCGTACTGACGTAGCGCGACGGTTGGTGCATGTAGTCTTACAGCCACGAATTATATATCAGGCACAATTTCACCGGCTGAATTTGGCACAGCTGGCTCAGTTGGAGACGAATAATCGCGATACTATGCGCACAATCGCAGCACTTCCCCGCATCACTCCCATACCAACCTTACGGGAACATGCCCAGCTCAACACGATTGCAGAGCTAATTTTGCAACGTCAAAAAGCACGTGAAATAAAAAAGCAACTTGTTCCGGCTGTCGCTGCGTTGCATGCTCATTTTCAACGCGGCAATCGGATTGACAATGCCGCATCATGCCCTAACACCTGAATAGTCTATACTGATGCTGCCATTCTCCCAGACGGCGGAAGGACATCCTTCCTGAGTATTACGCATTATTTCATCAGCAGCCACCAGCGTTATTTATCTACGGAAGCCAGCGCTCTAGTAATGCAACTTCAAGCCATCCACGACGCTGTGCAAGATGCGACATCTAAGCTGCCTACCATCAAGCAACTAGATATACTCACTTATTCTTTAACGGCTAACCAGGAGCTAAAGAAGGTTGATAAGGTGATGGAAATCTGTGCGACAATACAAACTGTGAATAGTAAAACACCTACTTGCGTCAAGGTACACTGGATTCAAGGCCATTCAGCGAACCTTCACAACATTGCTGCTGACCAGCAGGCACACTGCCCTCCTAATCCTAATCCTCCATCTATTCCCCTGCCATTTCAGCCCCTTAACTCGCTCCGGGCCCGTAAAAATTTTGTCCGGTAGGAAACATGCCCTCTTATCCCACCGTGTGTCTGCTCCCTTTATTAGAGCGGAGGAAGCTGTGCTTAGGAGGCTTCGGGCCAGGGTGGCCCCTACACCGGCTGGTATCTCAAGGTGGAACTGGTCGCATTTACCCCTCGTTGCTACGTGTCTCTACTGCTCCGTTCCTGTGATGGAAGCAGATGCCTACCACCAAATATGGACACGTACTGGTTTAAACTCAGAACGATCGCGTCTCCTACTGCAAGCCGGCCTCCACTACATTGTGACAACCAGCTATGACCACTGGATACATGACAAAAGATTCCACAAAACACTGCTTCAATTCATACACAACAAAGCCTCAAAGGACACATATAATACGCATATACGCACCAAGAAATTCCTTAAGGGCAAGTCTTTATCACAATAAAAAAAGAAAAAAAGTGTCCCAGTATAAATGTCCCAATCTATTAGTGCTGGTGTCCCTGTGGGACACCAGCAGTAATAGATTGAAATGGAGATATACGTGGCCCTACTTTAACTCATTGTACACGATGACATGGGTACGATTTTAGTTGTTCAAGTGGAGTGCCACGTATGGCAACAAAGGTATAAAATTTTAAGTAGAGTATTATGATTAAGGTGATCGAAAACATCGAGAAATCTGTGAAGATGTCGATGCACGATTATTTATTTTCAAAAGCGTTAAAAAAATTTCTTTTTGAGACAATAAAGCTGATTCGGTAGATTTAGCTCTAAAAAAGCCATGTTGTGCTGTGGATAACAATTTAAACCCATTGCAAAATTTCATTACCCGGTTTTCAAGGTTTCTCTCCAATCCTTTCGAAAAAAGCGGTAAAATGGAAATTGGTCGGTAATTTGACAAGCTTTTTTATAATCGCTTTTATGTATTACTATTAAGACTATGTAGGACTTGAAAAATTATAGACCGATCAGCTTACTGTCCACTGCCTACAAGCTATTTACTAATGTAATCGCAAATAGAATCACGAACACCTTAGACTTCTGTCAAACAAAGGACCAGGCGGGATTCCGTAAAGGCTACTCAACAATTGATCATATTCACACTAACAATCAGGTGATAGAGAAATTTGCGGAATATAACCAACCCCTATATATAGCTTTCATTGATTATAAGAAAGCGTTTGATTCTGTGGAAACCTCAGCAGTCATGGAGGCATTACGGAATCAGGGTGTAGACGAGTTGTATGTAAAAATACTGAAGGATCTCTATAGCGGCTCCACAGCCACCGTAGTCCTCCATAAAGGAAGCAACGAAATCCCAATAGAGAAAGGCGTCAGGCAGGGAGATACGATCCCTGCATGGATATTCACAGCGTGTTTACAGGAGGTATTCAGAGACCTGGATTGGGAAGAATTGGGGATAAAGGTTAATGGAGAATACATTGGTAAATTGCGATTTGCTGGTGATATCGCCTTGCTTAACTCAGGGGACCAACTGCAATGCATGCTCACTGACCTGGAGAGGCAAAGCAGAACAGTGGGTCTAAAAATTAATCTGCAGAAAACTAAAGTAATGGTTAACAGTCTCGGAAGAGAGCATCAATTTACAATAGGCAGCGTGGCACTGGAAGTCGTAAGGGAATACATCTACTTAGGGCAGGTAGTGACGGTGGATCCGGATCATGAGGCGCAAATAATCAGAAGAATAAGAATGGGCTGGAGTGTGTTTTGCAGGCATTCTCAGATCATGAACATCAGGTTGCCATTATCCCTCAAGTGAAAAGTATATAATAGCTGTGTCTTACCAGTACTCACCTACGGGGCAGAAACCTGGAGGCTTACGAAAAGGGTTCTACTCAAATTGAGGACGACGCAACGAGCTATGGAAAGAATAATGATAGGTGTAACGTTAAGGGATAAGAAAAGAGCAGATTGGGTGAGGGAACAAACGCGAGGTAATGACATCTTAGTTGAAATCAAGAAAAAGAAATGGGCATGGGCAGGACATGTAATGAGGAGGGAAGATAACCGATGGTTATTAAGGGTTACAGACTGGATCCCAAGGGAAGGGAAGCGTAGCAGGAGGCGGCAGAAAGTTAGGTGGGCGGATGAGATTAAGAAGTTTGCAGGGACGACATGGCCACAATCAGTACATGACCGGGGTTGTTGGAGAAGTATGGGAGAGGCCTTTGCCCTGCAGAGGGCGTAACCAGGCTGATGATGATGATTACCTTATATTTCTGCATCTGCTTTGGAAAGGACCCACTTGATACGGCAAGGTTATAAATATAAGCTAGTACTGGTGCTATTAGAGTGAGGGCCAATTTTACAGGTGAGATTTGAACGCCATATATATCACAAGATCTGTTGTTCTTGAAGGAAGTATAAATACTGCACACTTAAGTGTCATCCGTAGGTTTCAAAAATACGCTATTGCTTTCCCGTCGTATAGTGTTGCAAGCGAAATCTGAACTCCAGGCCGGTATTTATAATACCTTTGAAAAACGTATTAAATTTCTCGGCATGTACCACACCCTCAATACGTTCACCTTCAAACCAAAGCTCTATAATTCCGGACTCAGACTGTGTTCGTTTTAATAATTTATTAACTTTTTTCCAAACTTGTGCGCTACCATCACCAAACTCCCTGTCAAACTCATCGTGCAGAAAGTTTCTATTTTCCTTTTTGAGAAAGGACGTTACTTTACTGCCGTATTGTTTAAACTTGCCCAGATCAGCAAGGGCCTTGGTCCTCAGAAATTTCTTGTATTACTGGTTTTCCTTTTTAATCATTCTAAGGCAATCTCGATTTATCTGTGGCTAATGACTTCTAGTGGACTTTTTTTACAGTTTTCTCGGGGAAATAATCATGATATACGCGTTTAAACCAGGCGATGAATGCTTCATACGCCGCGTCTACAGTCTCAGAAGAAAAGACGTCATACCAGGTTCGATTTGAAATCATAGAAAAAAAGAAGGACGCGAGGGTGTCCGGAGTAATATTTTGCACAGTATTCTGCGCTGATAAGTTGTGTTGTTTATTTGTAGCACATTTCAGGCGGACATAAATGGGATGATGGTCGCTGATGGAACTGTGTAATACAACTGAAAGTAAGCTACTAGCATTAACGTTAGAGATAAATACATCAATGGGTGTGGCTGTCTGCATCGTAACGCGTGTAGCCGTCCGAGTCAGTATGCAATTACCACTCGATTCCGAAGTTAGTAAAAGAGCTTCCTGCTCAGGAGATCATTTCAGGAGTTTGATGTTAATGCCGCCCCCAAGAATTGAATTGAACTTGTTGTCGCTTACAGTAGCTGAAGAGGCGGTCTATGAATTTAATAAAGTATTTATGTCAGCATTAGGGGGTTGGTACGCTACGGAATAAATATATTTGTGTCATAACAAAGTTAAACGTTCAACTTCGTTGCATATGAACGAAAATTCCGAAAGAACTTCACAGTCGAACATATGGTTACAGAACAGCCACGACAGTGTGGCTGCACTGAGGAGGCTGTTCTGTAGCAATAATTTTACCGAAGATAGCAAGGCCAGCCCCATCCTACGGGATCGATTCACAAAGAAGCTCTGAGATCCTTCCGGCTTGTAAATTTCTTCGTCACATGCATACCATGTTTCAGTGAACATGATAGCGTCGAGCTGGAAAGTAAAATCTTCTATAAATACATGATAACTCATCTTCTTTTTGTCCAGCTGAACGAGTGTTAAGGTGTACGCAAGAATAGCATACTTCGAAGTTGATTTGAATTGTGTTCTGACATCTCGCGGTGACTCGTTCATCATTCAAGATAGACAGATCAGGCTCGCGAGAAGCGGAACAGTTTACGCAATCTTTTCTACGTCATGCGCGCTACGGATGTGCAGGACAGGAGATCTTTCTTATTTTCGCGCATAGACCTTGCCACCACGTGTCCAAGCAAAGCACCAGTTTTTCGCCTTTTTTGAGCAATTGCCATACCTAGCAACCCTTTCATAACAGGGCAAAGGAGCTCGCCGCTGAACACAGGTTCGCTAGACTTATGGCCAAACTCACGCGTCGATAGTTTCAGCTTTCTTGCCTTCTAGCACAGTGACTCGTTTAGATCAACCTTTAAACTGGACAACAATGTTAGGAGCAACATTCAAGTTTATCGCTGGAACACGGTGGCACACGTCAATATCTGACTCCGAAATGGGCTCACCAAAAAGTCTGCCAATCTGACTCAGGGTGTCAGGAAAGCTTTCCCCCTGAGTGAAAGGCAAACTCTTCACCACGAGGTTGCATTTTCTGGAGTACTGCTCGGAGGCAGTGATGCGTTGCTCAAGCTTAAACGCTTGCTTTTGAAGGGGCTCGCAGTCCAAAAGAAGCTTTTCATTTGCTTTTATAAATATATTTGTTTTCTTGCTCAAGCTCGTCACGTTCCTTCTTTACTTTCCAGAATTCCAAGTTGAAGCATTCAAAAATTCACTTGAGTTCGTGGATTTCTTTGTGTAATTCACGCTCCAACCTTGCACTAAAATCATTCACTTCCTTAGCTCCTTTTGGAACCGACCAGCATCAACCATGGTACAACACAGGTAAATGGTAAAAAGAAAAGAAAAAAAAATGCTTGGAACTTGGCATCAGTCAAAATATTTTAGGTTGAAAGAGATACTGTACAAAGAATGGCAACCTGCAAAGATAGCAGGTGAAGCGATTATGTTGATTGTCCGTGCTGCCTCCGCTGTGCCAAGTGACCGCAGTCCTGGAGCGCCACCGGCTTTAAACTTGCTTCCCCTGGCGGATGTGATGCTGTTACCTTGCTTGCGCTGTCACCGGCGTTCTTTTCCTGCAGCAACAGCAGCAGCCGCCGCTTCACAAAACAGTCGCCTCGCCAGGAAGGATTCCAAGGCAGCTGCAAAGATGGCGGGTGCAGCGATTGCCTCGATCGTCCATGCTGCCTTCGCTGTGCCAAATCATCATGAGGAGTCCGAATCATTCTAGGATATCTCCACGACGACTGCCTAAGAAACTACACGCAGCACGAGAGGCCACATACGGGCAGCTACCAATGTTCAGCGTGGCTCCACTTCATACATGGACAGCGCTATAAAGAGTGCATCGCTCACCTTCGTCTTTCCAGGGCAAGGCGGGCCTCGGACGTCACGGCACTTACGGATTTATTTTGCCTTGTGCTGGGCGTCCTCGAATTCGCCACTCTGCGAACGGCCGTCTACACACGAACCAGCAAACTTTGTCTCGGCAATGCAGTCAAGCGGGCAATTTAATGTGCTGATATTTGACGTATCTTCTAAAAATGGTTTCTTAAACTGAAATCGTGTTTGATTCCATTGCTCTCAATTATACCTGTTTTTTTTTAATGTGTCTTCTCCGCTATGCCTTTTAACGGCTTCCTGCGCCTTTTATAAAGCTGCTCTAGCAGCTTTTAGCCAGGAAGCCGTCCAGATGCTTCTGGGAAATAAATTGAATTGAATTGAATTGAAAAAAAATGTGTAGTGCCCATAATGTGTCACGAACGCAGTGAGATGTTCACTCTGGGGTTCTATCGTTACCTGCCAGTAGCCTCTCCTCAGATAAATGGTTACAAAATTCCAGTTACCAACACTGAAGATCGTCTCCCGTGGATTGGTCATTGGAAAGGTATCTACCCCAGTGACGGCAATAAAAGGGAAGCTGAAGAGTCTGTCGAATTCAATAAGACGCTCATATACGGATGCGGGAACCTTATAAACCATGTAGGTAAAATTTGGTTTTTTTTTTCAATTAGGAGCGACGTAATCGTCGGTTGAAATTGCGCTGTAGCTCCGCCCCCCGTCGAGTGAGCGAGCGGAGCGGAGACCGGAAACCGTGGTGTATATGACGTCTACTCTAGTCTTTCGTTCCTTCTCAGCGTCCGCGACCGTGCCTGACCGCGCTTGTTTCTGCGTGCGTGCCATCGTAATCTGCTTCGATCAACCCTGCATTCCTTTGTTGGTGCGTCTGCGTGTATGTAGAGTGGTAGTCAACGTGCGTAGTAATCAACGTGAGTGGTAATCAACGTGAGTGGTAATCAACGTGAGTGGTAGTCAACGTGAGTGGTAGTCAACAGATGAAGGTTACTACACGTACTGCATGAACCGGGAAGCTTTTCACGTGTTTAAACCGTCTTTGTAGATTGCCGACAGCTTTGGACAGCGCACAAATGTCGACGATCGCATCCCCGCTTACGTTCCACGAGGAGGCATGCAGGAACACAACACTACAGTTGTTTGACCGGAAATGAGCTCACTAGATCGGCGAAAGATCGGCGAGATCACTAGATCGCTTTGCAAAAAACATACTCACCCAAGAGCATTTCCAACACGAGATCCCAAGACTTTGCTTTCGTTCTCGTCGAAAGCACTGCTCGCACCAGCATCGTTTGCTTCTTCGAGAGGGCGGCTCTTCGCAATCGGCTCGTACATGTAGGGAGGAAGGCCGAACTCCTCAGAAAAACGCAGTCTCTCTAAATTTTCCATTACCGTCTCAGAAAAACAGCACCAAACTACCTGGCACTGCGCTTCGTGTGTAGCGGCAGCGGTCGCTTACTAGAGTTGACGTCACGAGGCGCACCGACCAATCACAGGCGGAAACGAGACGCGCGAGCTGGGCGTGTCCGCTGCTGCACTTTTCGTCGAAATAAAATATATATGCGCTTTCTTTCGCTCAATTTCGATACGATATTCGAATTCGGAGGGTTGAAAACCATTATGTACAGATGTTCACTCATTTTTTCTGGAAAACTTTTCAGCTTCCCTTTAAGCGTTCTATAATCTGCGCATATGCGAACTGACCCGTCTTGCTTACCAACACACACAACCGGGTGTGCAAATTTACTCTCCACCGCGTATATCAGGTCCAACTCAAGAAGCTCTTTCACTTGCCTACTAACTTCTTTCTTTAAAAGGGCAGGAACTCTGTAAGGAAACGTCCTCTTTGGCTTACAGCCTTCCTCCAACTTGATGCGATGCCGCCCTACTTGCCCCTTAAGGCGTTTTCAGTCAAAGACGCCGCGATGTTTCTCGAATACCGCATCAGGTCCCAATTGTGCTAGCTTGGCTTTAGGTATTGCGTCCTCGCTCGCTGAAGTATATAAAGCTTGCGGCGCGTGTTACACCTCAGCAAATTCTGCGTCTTCCTCATACACTACCCCAGCATGACTCACTCTAGCGTAGTGCTGTCTGAGTCGGTTAGCGTGCCCTACCGAACTCTCCATGTCATTTATTTACAAGCGATACGAGGCCTCTCTCTCTCTCCCAATAACTGTGACCCAACCACCTGGCAGCCAGCTTGGTTGCCCCCCCTACTAAAAAATCCTATTTGTTTTCAAACGGGTTTCATCAAATAGGGTTATGGAACGGGACCCCGTTTGATCCTGTTCAGTCCTGACCTGTTTAAATCCCGTTTATTCCCGTTTAAACCTGACCCGTTTAAATCCTGTTTAAACCTGACCCGTTTAAATCCTGTTTAATCCTGACCCGTTTGAATCCTGTTTAATCCTGACCCGTTTAATCCCGTCCTATCTAACCCAGACCTGTTTGGCCCTGTTCAGACCTATTTTTTGCTACATCCATACCAGGTCCTTTCAGAATGGATTGATGTTGCTTAATATAATGTACTCTTTACACCTATTTTGTACACTTGTGTATTTGCGATCAGCATTGAAGAGAAGTAGATCTGCATTAGGTTCGCAACAAGAATGCCATTTTCATATGTAGGTTTGCCTGGTACATTGCTTGATACAAAGATGAACACAATTTTCGGCATAAATTGATTAGCACTACCAACACTGATGTGATACATCATGAACAAGTTTTGTATGATCCACGAGTACGTTCTCTATGTATGACCTACAAGAAAATGCACCCTGAAGAAGATTGTACCTCATTTTCATATTTACTACAAGTATGCAAATGTAATTCTTGCAAGTTTAGTATATGTTCGATTACTTGTACTCGTCTTAATGCAGTGCTTTTTGCTGTAATGGTTTGTTCACAAATCCACAGTAAAGCGTAATTTTGGGGTGAAAAATGTCAGGCAAAGTATTGGCATGTACTTGTAAGTGAAAAAGACAAGTATACTTTACGTAGGTATTTCTGTACACCCACTTGAGCTTTCATTAAGCCTGAAGTCCTCCGGCTTAAATAAAAGCATGTCATAAATGTCCCAAGCACTGTTTATTGGACCTTCTAATGGTATTTCGATGCATCCAGTCTGCCGAGAGAAGACCGCTGGAGTGGGTTGCTTGGGTGAGAGCGAGCAGGGCACCTGAAAAAGTAAAGCCAATAATTTATCTTGACTCATGCAACAGGTTAGCACATAGGCAAATTTGCCTATGTTCTCACAGATAAGAAAGGTTCAGCATTCCGGTCATAAAAGATAATGAATAAATCTTATTGAAAAATATGTGGTTTCATGCACTGCCGATGTTTCAAGGGAACATGGATTACTGTGGGAGAATAAGCTGTCATAATTAGCAGGCGATTGAAGCAAGTCTTATAGGAAAAAGATGGACACATCGTTTGATTAACAATAACTACTAGTATTGAAGCAACAGAATACAAACATGAAATACTTTTAAAAACAACACCGACAGGTTGAGATAATAAATTATTCAGAAACTAAACCCTTCTGCCAGCAAAATACCGCAGTGTACTGGCTTTGACATTGCGCTGCTCAGGCAGAGGGCATGGGATTGAATCCTGGCCACAATGGCTGCATTTAGATGGCAGGGAAATGCCAAAACCCCTATGTAAGCTCTATTGGGTACACGTTAAAGGAGACTAGGGATCCCACCAACTTCAAGTTATAAAAACCGGGGTAAATTTCGAGATAAGCAAACTCACAAAAGTAGAAGGCCCTGGCCATGCGAAGACCATATAAAGCCTTTTAAGGTAGGTGCCAGCAGCCGCTAAATTTCTTGCAATGGCGAAACATAGCAGAAGCGGTATTTTGGCGTAGATCACTTTTGCAAGGTATTTAACAATTTGACACCCGACATGTTGTGCATCTATGGGCAACAGCAATTCTGGCATAGATCATAGCAAACACTGTTGCAACTAGGTATACATAGACACATAGGTATAGGTACAGTCGCCGACTGATTTTCCGGACATGATTACTCGGTCTGCTTCACAGCATCGCCATTCTCCCCATGGACCATAATGTATAACAACTTCCAAAAATTCGGACGCCTTGCAACCTCTCGTCTGATTTTTCGGACAATCCTTGAGCCAACTTGATCGAGAGCACCATGCACCGACTCTGACCGTTGCATGGTTCTACTTGCTGAACGCCATTTTTGTTTTGAACGGAGCCTCCTTGCTGCCCCACGAAGTGGCGCTACTGCAAATCCCTGCTCATCATCATCGTTTCTGCCTGGTTTGTAGCTACAGCAGTTCTGGTCTCAGCTTAGTATGCAATGTCAAGACAATCCAGCAGCTGATTTGTTTGTTTCTTCGTGCACGACGCTGCAAGTAGGCCAGGTTTTTTGTTTGTGCAACTGATGTCGGCGTGACGATGTTTGACGAAGCAAGATGGGCCAATTCATTTCACTAATATTTAGAATAGCTACCTGTAAGCACCACCTACCTTTCAACAACGTTTGCAAAGCAAAAACCTCATCCTGAAAATCTGCACATGAAGAAATCGGCAGCATCATCAGCGTGGGGCCTCAAGATAATTCGGCAAGCCAAGAAATTACTGACAGCATGAGTGCAATCATGCCAACAGGAAATCAGTGGCTGAATAATGCACCTTCTACCACTTGGTAGACAGTGCATTTTCGCAAGGCCCTAACTATGGCAGATCATTGTTCAGGAGTTCCCAAATGCACAACTCTATGCCATTTTCATGCTGACTCTAGGGAAGCACCTCTGCACAGTTGCAAGAAAAAAAGCTAGATGCCCCAAGAGAAATGAGCCCACTCAAGCCATGGAAGTTATGTTTACCTTGTCTTCCTACAACTACTCTAAACCTAGGACTGCTGTTTTGCACAAGGGAACAAACGTCAACATTGGTGCCTCGCCCAACACAAGTGGTCTGCGCCGTAGAAGGTGCCATCAGTCAGCCCACAGATGAGGCCCACACCAGTGCTGTCAGTGTGCTGTACAAATTGCAGAAGCACAGCCTACAAGCTTGTCTGCCTTAGTGTGATCGCAATAATGAACGAAAACCAACGAATCAAGTTTTTTTCGTGCTGAGAACAGTTGCCTCATGCTGGATTTTCCTACAATTCTTTCTAAGCACAGATAATGCTTGGTTTGTTGTGTAGGCATGTAAATAATGAAAAAGCCTGCATCACTATCTCTGAAAAAAAAAATCATGTAAGAAAGCACGTACAGTACACAGGTGCAGTGTCTATCACATACCATTTCGTGCAGTAGAGGCTGCATCGGATAAACCGGCCAATGTATAAATGACTGGCAGCGTGACCAAGCAAACTTGATGCGTGGGTCAGTTAGCAGTGGTAGTGCACTACTCTCGGTGCACATGCACCTATGTTTGAAAGCTGCTTGATCGTGACAAAATATAAAGACAAAAGCGCTGGAGAGATATCTGAGGCTTTTCTTATATGTATGACGAGGAACCTAGCACTAGCTCCCCATGCAGAGAATTACTAGGCAGTGAGACTGCTTCATATCAATGTAAAACAAGTGTCACACTCACCATGTGATGCGTCCTTTTTGTTTCTGTGCAAACAATATGTATTCAGATCTATTCTCCCCCCTTTCACCTTTTGCACAATATTACTGTGCGAGCTATAATACTGAACTGTTAGTAGCACTCTGTCCTGTTGCCTCCTTTCTTTCCTTGTGAATTGCGTGCTAAATACGGCTTTTTTTAGTGAAAGAGCACTAGTTTAACGCATAAACTAGCGCCATGGCACTTTGCAATAAAGGACTGTTGTAATTCTCTAAAAATATGTCCATGCAGAACAGTGTCAAAAGAACGCCTTAAAGAAAGAACATGAGTGTATCTATCATAAAGACCAATCCTTGTCTTTTTTCCTTAACATAATTTTCAATACCGATATTAAAGTACAAGCTCACCATATTATATCACCTTGTCAATGAAGCAAGGCACAATGGCGCCCAACTGTCGCGGGACCAACTTGGATGTGGAGATCAGCGCAGATCAGCAACATAGCATGGTCTGCTTACACTCCTTCTCCAGGTCCAGCCATACCTATAGCAGCTATAAAACAAGTGAGCTTAGAATCACAAGCGAAACAATATAAAAAGTGATGCTGAACAAAGCAACTTTCGTTAGGCATAAATAGGATCGAAATGCTGACATTATGCACATAAGTAACTTCACTTTGAGCAACAAAGCATCCAATTTAAGAAAGATATGTATGAGCTATCTATGTGAGAAAGATCAATCAAACGCCCTCTATTTGCTATACCCCTCCCCTTATGCATGGATGTCTCCCTGACTGAGTGAGCTGGGCTGATCTCAGGTATAGTGTAATTAAAGGGTGTCACTTGGTGGGCCAATCCTGATACCATTGCATGACTTGTGCAATAATTTTAATGTGTATTGTAATGCTGGCCATCCTGCAGGCACTGCAACATTATAGCACCCATAAGGCTAATGGTATTACCTGATAAGGTTAACTAATAAGTGTCCCCAGAAGCATAACTCGGCATGTATACTCGGAGGCCATTATTATAAGAGAAGCAATAGCAGAGGTGAAGCTTTATCTTGTGCCATATGCAAAATGGCCGAGCACGCCCAGCTTTTGGTTACATTCTCACTTGTGACCACTGCAACAGGCTGACTAACATGCGTAACCAGCAGTTTGTAGGACCACATTTTCATAACCTGCCATTTTTTTTACATCTGAAGAGATCAGCCTCAAGCTCCATGCTGCGCTGCACTCAAGAAGCATTATAAACTGGCAACATTTAAATGCTATGCTGCATGGTTTGTTGCATGCTTTAGGAATTTACTTATTTATTATACACATAGCTCATAGGCTCCAGTTGGAGAATTGCATGCGGTGGCAAGAAAACAAATTCTCAACTAACAAGGAGAACATTCAACAAAACAAGTCAGACCAAAGAAAAAAAAAATAACATACTCTCATAATGAGACTATGTATCTGGCAGCTAGCTTATAAAAAAAGACAATTAACCCGCCGTGGTTGCTCAGTGGCTATGGTGTCGGGCTGCTGAGCACGAGGTCGCGGGATCGAATCCGGGCCACGGTGGCCGCATTCCGATGGGGGCGAAATGCGAAAACACCCGTGTACTTAGATTTAGGTGCACGGTAAAGAACCCCAGGTGGTCAAAATTTCCGGAGTCCTCCACTACGGCGTGCCTCATAATCAGAAAGTGGTTTTGGCATGTAAAACCCCAAATATTATTATAAAAAGACAATTAGGAATATTTTACTACTGGTAGCGCTTTAGGGGATGGAATGTAGAATTCCAAGCATCATACACTTTTAAGCCACCTTTCGTGGCTTTTTGTTTTGAAGTTGTTTGTTTGAAGTGTTTTGTTACAGTAATGTAACACAATAATGGAATGCACAACAGTGAATACTTAGAAAAATGTAATTAAGAACATGGAGTCTATGTGGGCACAGATGTTAGAATTCTACATGAAAGCACAATAATAAAGGTGGGCAGAGCATTTATGCTTTTGTCGGGCAACCTACAGCAAGACATACAGGTAAAAGGATATGCATGCCTCACAACACAGTCCCTAAAAATATATGTCACAATACAGTGAGTAGGTATATCATGCTTATCTACAATAGCCCCTAATTATATTTACCTCAGAGGGGGCTACCTATGTAACTTGATCAAACTGAAGGTGGGCCAAATTCTAAATATACGATTCAAGTAGACAGAAAATGGACGTTATGAATATGGCATCTACAGCAAAAGTGTTGTACATTATCGTTGTACATTATGTCATACCTGCCAACCTGTGAACATAATATTTTGTAAAAATGCTGCAGACACTAAATTCTTTGTCGGGGACATAGCACACATTATTTTAAAGCTTGCTCTCAGCACCCGCATTGTTGCATACTCACACACATTATTAATAAAGGGAAAATCGCACATCCACCCACTCGCAGCAATTGCTACAAAAGAAACCCGTACGGATTCCTCGAAAGGAAAGCCTCACAGTTGAAAAAAAGAAACCGTCCAGGTCCGGGACCACTGTCTTTCCGGGACAGCCGCTTTACAATCTAAGATAACCAGGCGGCTAGCAGATGGCCGGGCGAATTCGAATTTGTCGACAACACGAAGCAAAGGCAAGGGTCTGACGTAATAGTTCTGCGGAAACGCGTAAGGTGTAGAGAGGTAATTAATAAAGGGGAAAAAATATTACGTCAAACCCTTGCCTTTGCTTCGCGTTGTCAACTAATTCGACTTCGCCCTGCCATGTGCTAGCCACCTGGTTATCTCAGATGGTAGAGTGGCTGCATCGGAAAGGTGGTAGTCCGGGGTTCGAGTCCCGGACCAGGACGAATTTTTCTTCAACTGTGCGGCTTTCCTTTGTAGCAAATGCTATGAGCGGGCGGATGTCTGATTTTCCCTTCAATAATTACTTCTCTCCACCTCGTGTGTTTGCGCAGAACTATTACGTCACACACACATTATCAACCATTATTTAACTTGTAGTGCAGCACAAAAAGCAGCAGCGAACTTGAAACCAGTAACTGACAACTTTGTTTTCTTTTTTTAGATTACAGAGCTTTTTCAGCGTGTTTGCTGCTGCCGCTTTACGCTGCTCCATGAATTTATCTGACCAAACTTCCCTAAAGCAAGTGCCCCTCTGATGTTCTCGTTAGAGATATTGCATCGCTAATAATAAACCAGTACCATTACAATTTATTTTTTACATGCATTTTAACAATGTCATGCCCTTAATCTCTCAACAGCTTTAAAACATCTTAACCAACACAACTTCATTGTCTTTCTAAAGTGACATTCATAAAATTGTAAAATGAGCCCACATTTGTAAACCCACGAAAAATTCAGGAGAGTTTCCAAACATGGATGATACCAACAAAATCTGCAGCTCGTGTAAGTGGCAGCAACTGCTTTGCACGCACCTTGTCACAGCATGCTCATCAGGTACTTTGCCGTGCTGTTGAGGCTGCAGAAGTGCCGCAGGTGCATATGTGGAGGTGCCTCTGGTTCACAAAATCTTGTCATCCCTAAACAATAATAAATGCCTAATTTATTGTAATCCCTGCAACCAACTGCAAACTTGTGATATAAAAAGATCACGTCATATTTTGAAAAAAAGTCTCATACAACCAGTTACATGAAGCTGCAACTGGTTGTGCAAATATCTGACCGTAACATCACAGGCGGTTAAATAACACGTAAATCGAACTGTAGCAAACATGAATCTACTATGAAAAGGTTCACACAAACGTACAGCTGTATAACGTGAAATGTGAGTTGTACTATCAAAAAATTCCTTAGGACATGAAAAGCGTTCCAAAACCTAATTTGTTTATGCGGCGCAACAAAGCACTGCTCCCAAAGGACGATGCGCTCAAAATTTCAACAGACCACCTCTTTTTCTGGAGAGACAATACAGAAAAGAGAAAGATTTTTCGATTAAAAAGAAACATTGCTTTTGTAATTTCGGCTTCTCTGCAAGATCGGAACCCTTTACAAGTACACGAAAACACACAGAACACTAATACACGTCATCTGACGACACTCTATAAACAGACGAATTTCCATACAAGCTGAAAATCTGGCCATGCGTCGACGAAGAAATCGGGTGCTATCTCGCGCAGCTGTTAGCTGTGAAGACGACACATCGACGTACTACTTCTGGAAATGCCTATACCATTTCTCAATGAAAAATTATGTACACAAACAGTAACTTTCTTTGCTTGAATTTTTGTGCCCATTTAGATCAAAGAACCACCCGCGCTAGCGTGCTTCATAGGTGAAAGTAAATAAACCACAGATAGAGCTGTTGGTAACATGAATACGTTTTAGGGCAATTTCCATGGAACTTTTTGCTAAATGTGCACTGCGACATGAAGAACCACCATTTGAAAAGCACATTTATAATTCTTGCTGCTTTACTCATTCGGATTCGGTTGTTGTACGGATCTTGCGATACGTACAAGAACGCACACTTCACGAACCAGAGACAGGAAGAATGCGCGCAAGCGCCGGACTTACCTTTCTAGGCGTACTCGGAAAACGCTCCTTTTAGCGTCACAGGTGCCGCGGCATCGACTGCACCAACGGTCCTTCCGGCGCACACACTGTTGAATTGCGGATCAACTACAGGACGTAAGAGCACAATTTTCACCAAATTCTTCCGTACAGTGTGATACGATGCGAGAGTGCCAGAGGAGGTGATCCTTTTCGTGAGCCCGGAACAAAGAAAGTGGCGAAGGCTCATACCTTCGACATCGGCGCACCACACGAAGGATACTGCGGGCTACATTACGCGGTCCCAGGGGTTTTGTGATTCTCAATGAATACAAAATGCACCACAATTACTCTCGGCACAGCGTACACACGATTAAACAACTGCATCGGACGGCGTCAATGCAGCACGCACTCACATGTAGCTAAGGCTGAAGACGGCAAAATAATATCACCTGTAACTTTACCGGCGCTACCTGTGCTGCCATCTGTAGGCCGCCACCGAAAGCGACCGTGCTTTCGGTGATCTCATGGATGGTGACGGCGTTGTATTTCGATGTTATGCGAGTCGTACAGCGTCTTGTACGACGTGTTTCAGCAACGTTGCTTTTAATAGAGAGGACAGCAATGTGCGTATACGCCGTATAGACGTCCCACCCACTTGAATAACACAACAGGAAATTTTCAGTCTGTCGTATTTTGGGACGTTGTGACTGTCGTTCTGTTCTCTGTAGTGTGACGTCTTGTAGTCGAAAATTCTGTAGCTTCTGATCAATATATTTGATTAAAAATTGACAGAGACCTCTTTAAGGTTAAGAAAAATTATTAATACAAAAAAAAAGAAAGTAGAAAAAAAAGCTTTCGCACAGGATTTGAACTGCGGACCTCACGATTCCGAGGCAAGCATCTTACCACCGCACCACGCCGAACACGCCCACACCTCGACTAGGTTAGCAATATAAATCTCTCTCTGGGTTGCTGTTTACATTTTAAAAGCCAAGATGCGCTTTCACTTCACCGGTCGCGTCAACTGCCGTATCTCTCTATGCGCAAAAGTGTTGTTACCATCGACAGGTACATCGTGGAATGCTAGAACATCAATTTTGCTGTAACGATATCCATATTTAATAAGAAATTCAGAAATAGACAACGATGACCGGGGACACTGAAGGTTTTTACTGCTAATTTCGACACTTGTCTCTTGCTGTTTACACTTTTGAGCTCGCATATAATTCGTGCGTTCAATGCAAAATAGCTACATAAACACTCGTGGGTGAGTCTTGATCCGGACAGTATACTGGCTTCTCACGGCAGCGCTGTACCAGATTAATGAGACCCGAGCGAGAAAGCTTTTCACGCAACTTTGTGGAACAATCCAAAACTTCTTTTCCGCTTCGCATAAGCTTGTGCAATATTTCTGGGAAATTAACTAATGTGTCAGTGTAACCGCACATGTAAGTCCACAGGACTGTGTGCCCCATCTTACCAAATAAAACAAAGCGGATACGCAGCCATTCCCGCAGATGGTATGATTTTGATCAGCGGCCGATTTTGAGGAGGCCGGTAGCGCGTTGCTGGTGCCGCGTCGTCACGGCACAATTATAACAATTGGCCACGTCGACTTTAATACCGGTGTCGGTGCTATCAGTATTGCCGGCTTCAGAGAAGCACGATTGAATACCGCGCAAGAGAAAAGTGCAGTGTACACCACCGATGCGAAGCTGACATTTTAAAGGGCCGCGACGGAAAGTGCTTCTGTTGCGACTTCAGAACTCTTGGCCGTCGCGACCGAATGTTTCTGTTGCGACGTCAGAATTGCTGTCGTAACGTCAGAAATGTCTGTCGCAGCTACAGAAACGTTAGGAACTTCTGTCGTACAACAGAAATTTCTGTATTTGCAGCAGGAATTCCTGTTGTCTTTTTCAACTGGGCAGGACCGGGAATCGGTTTGAAATTCGCAGCTAGCATATCGCAGTTTGGTCTGTGAATGTTCCGAGGTGTTCACGCAATTTCTGTAGAGCTTGATAATGGCCCAATTTAGCACTAGGGGTTAAATTGTCAGGATGTCGAACAATAAAAAAGCTCCTCCCCAGTTATATTCAAGCATTAAACTGGTATGCATGATGCCATCCAGTATAGTTGCCACAAAGCTCCAGATTAAACCAGCTTTTGTGACAAACAGGCGACCCTATATGGTGCCACTGCGTCCAGTATAAGCCAGTTTAGTTGCAAATAGGGCTCCTGTTAAGACCCATTTCTGCGTGAACTGGTCATGCCTATACCTGCTTGCATGCCAAACGGGACCCCGTTCAGACCTGTTCGTGTGTGAACTGGTCCTGTTTATACCTCTTTGAATGCCAAACGGGACCCCGTTCAGACCTGTTCGCGTGTAAACTGGTCCAGTTTATACCTGTTTGAATGTCAAACGGGACCCCGTTCAGACCTGTTCGTGTGTAAACTGGTCCAGTTTATACCTGTTTGCATGCCAAACGGGACCCCGTTCAAACCTGTTCATGTGTAAACTGGTCCTGTTTATACCTGTTTGTTGCTAAACAGGTCCCTGTTAGAACCAGTTTAAACCTGTATAACCCAGTTTGAATTTAAATAGGATTTTCCAATAGGGGGCCGTCTGTGTAAAAGAGAAATACTTGGTCCCCGATCTTGAATTCTTTAGTCCGTCCCTCCTGTTGTACATTTCAGCATATTTGCTCTGGCACTCGGTTCTTGTCAGCTCAGCCACACTCGCGGCTAGTTCTAGTTGCTCCTGCAGCTGCTGCAAATGCTTGGCAGGTTTCTCTCTCAGAGTCGAGGGCACCACGGTCTCACACGCCCAAGTTTGCCGCAATATTGATAGGGGTCCGTTCAGATTTCCACCGTACAGTAGCCTAAACGGCGCCACCCCGGTGGTATTATGGGGCACTTCGTGATACGCCCACAGAACAAATGGGATGAGCTTGTCTCAATTTCTTCGGTCCCGTTCCATTACATGATACAACATATTTTTGAGGACTCAGTACCGACTCTCACCCACCCCATTGCTCTCAGGGTGTTCGGCAGTGTAGAACCTTGGTGAACAACCCAGTTTTGCCAACATTACCTGTGTCAGTTGAGATTTGAAGTTCGTACCTTTGTCTGAACAGATCGTTTGCGGCGCTCCAGTACGACTGAAAATTCCCAGTAAAGCCTCGCATGTGGCTCTCGCTATCAGGGATCGGAGCGGCGCCACCTCAGGCCATCTTGTGCAAAGATATATGCTAGACACAAAGTATATTTGTCGCCCCTCGCAGATGGCACCTCAATAGGCCCAATGACGTCCACATTGACCCCCTGAAATGAATGCTTCGGCCGCGTAAGCGGCGTGATGGGGACCTTATCGCTCTGACGACTATCTGAACGCGTTTGACAATAGTGGCACGTCTGAAAATGCCCAGCGATCGCCTTCTGCAATCATGGCCAGAAGAAACTACTTTATCCGGAGCTTTGTCTTTTTCGGCCCAAAGCGTCCACACCACAATGGCTCATGCGCAAGCTGCAATACCTCATTGCGTTTTTCTTCTGGTAGGACCGGTTGTCTGACCTGTACTCGCGCTAAGGAATACCAATGGTACAAATGTCCGTCTGAGACGAACATACCAGCTTTCTCGTTTCTGGCATCATTCCAGGCCTGTTTCTGGCTTTCGTCGGCAAGCTGAGCAGCTCGAAATTCCTCCCGCTGACTGGGCACTCAAGTGACATCTTGGATCAAACTATTATCTTCCAGTTGAGGGTTTTCATCTGACGTTTCATCGCAACTTACACCGCAGTCTGGCTCAGTGCTATCGACTATTTCGACCGATCGGACCCCAAAGGCATTCCCTACCCGCGTATTATTTTCTCGTTCAAACTACTCTTTTTCCTCCGCCCGAAGCAGTCCCCAATCTTCCTTTGACAGCAGGCACTGAACTCCCTTTGCAAGTTCGTCTGTAACCGCGCACACCAGATCCATCCTCTGCGGTTGGATCGCGGCCCCCGGGTGATGTATGCCTTCGAAAGACGTAGCTAGAGTAGCTCGGATGGTGTTTCCGAATGTCGATTCGAGCCTTACTGTCCCTGATGGCTCCTGTAAAACGATGGGCAACATACTTTTACGGACGACCGTTATGTCGCTACCCATGTCCAACACAGTTTCCTTTGCTATATCCCTGCCCATGATAGGGATAAAGTCCAGCTTTGACCTCGCTGAGCTAGCATTTGGAGCCAGCCTTCTACTCCAGCTCTTAGCATCTTTTCTTGCTCTTGCGGAGGCTCTTCACTTGAAACAGCAACATTCTGTACCCTTTGTTTTGGCCTATGCGGCGCCTTCCCCTGCTGCTGTGTATTTGAAGCTTTAGGGCGATTTCTGGCTTGGTGACCCTGTGTCTGACACACGTGGCATTAAATTGGTTATCTGCCGGCTAGCTAGTTTTGCGTGTTGCGGCAGTGAGGTTGTTGCGGCTGACTTAGTTGCTCGTCCTTTTCCTTTAGCTTGCTCGGCAGTCTCGAGCACTTTCGCCACCTCCACTGGCTTAAGACAATCTTCGCCCTCCCGAAAAAGTACATATTGAAGGGCTTCTGAGCTTAGACTGGTTTTTATGCGATCAGCGACCATGAGCTCCGTCATAGCTTCTTTTGTGTTTTCATTTCGATATTGAAGGTAATAGACCAAGTAAGTTCTAGCGCGGGACGCTAATTGAGCCCATGTTTCCTCCTTTCGTTTAGATGCCTTTGCAAACCTCCCCAAGTGTTCAGCTGGCGTGAGCTTAAATTCGTCTAATACCGCCTTCTTTACAGTCTCGTAATCTGGACAGTCCTCGTCATTGAGGCTACGCACAGATAACGGACCCGCTCGGTCAGGGCAGGCATGATCAAATGTACACGGCTGTGTTCTGGTACTTGGAAAGATGAAAACAAGTTTTCGATCTCATCCAATTATATCGCGACGTCAGCGTCACACGGCAACCGGTATGCCTTAAGCACTTTAGCACATTGTGCTATTCCATCCGTGCTGGCACGGCGGTGAGCGTTTCCTTCCGATCCCGAAGGGGACCTGCTCGACTGTTCGAGCTCCCCTCTCCGTAGAGCAATGCGCTCGCACTTTAGCTGCAGGCGTACCTTTTCCAACTCCAGCTCTAGGCGTCTGACCGCCACGGTCTCTGGATGTGTCATGTTCGGAGCCTGCGAAGCGCCTTGCCTCGCAATAGCGATTAGAGTATTCGACGTCTCAGACTCGGTCTCTTCGCAGCGTTGCAGTTCCTGCCCTCTCTGACCCTCTCTTTGTACTGATGCAGTATCAATGTTTACATTAATAATAATATTTGGGGTTTTACGTGCCAAAACCACTTTCTGATTATGAGGCACGCCGTAGTGGAGGACCCCGGAAATTTTGACCACCTGGGGTTCTTTAACGTGCACCTAAATCTAAGCACACGGGTGTTTTCGCATTTCGCCCCCATCGAAATGCGGCCGCCGTGGCCGGGATTCGATCCCGCGACCTCGTGCTCAGCAGCCCTACACCATAGCCACTGAGCAACCACGGCGGGTAATGTTTACATTAGCCTCAATCGTATTTGCCTTTCTGCGTGTGAAGATCATAAACCTCACTGGACAAGAGCCATGCCAACCTAGACAAAACACAAGGAATCCCGCTCACCCGTTGCTCCTGGGGGCGCCGCTTGATGTGCTGGTCTAGATGAATTTCAAACCTCGCGGAATCGGCTGGTGGCCCTCTGATGACTTGCGCCTGGCTCACTGCACGCCTACTTGTTGCTCGTTGTGGGGCTTGCCGATCCTGTCGTGCTGCGCCAGTAAAGATTTGTTAGTTCTCTTGTCGTGGCTTCTCCGTTGGAACGTGAAGTTTCTCGAACGATGATCGGCAGCTGTTGATTAAATGCAGAGAGGAAGCGATGGAGATCAGATGTACAAGAAATATTGGTAGGTAAACTTTTCTATATACAAGACAGGAAAAATAAATGCATTACAGACTTAAACAATTGAGAAAGAAAGTCTCACTCTTCGGCTGCCTCAATGACTATTGGAGCCCAGACTCGTTTTAACGTACATAGTGCGGAACCTCACTGATCTATCAGCCATTCTGATTTCAGCCAAGTATGAGAGACAGCATGTCGTCTCGAGCTTTATAGCCCAAATCGACAAAGAAAAGGGGTGGTAGGGCCGTTGGCCCGTCGCACAAATTCAATTGCCCATGAGAGTCTAAAATTTGTTAAGCCACAACCCAAAGGGAAGGGCTTACTCTTAAAAGCAAACGTATTGGGAAACAAAGGTATTTTTCGTCTTCGATAAAACACCGTTACCCCCTCATTTCTACATAGTCAGTGACGGCCGCAGCAAAACACGCCAGACCCGTACAAGTTATTGCTAGGCCGTCTGAAACCCCAATGGCGTCTCCAGACTGCAAACGCCTCGGAAGCCGGGGCATCCGCACCGCGTACTGCAGCTGCGCTTAAGGTTTGTCCGCGTGAGAGACTGATTACTGTGCCTTTCATGTGAACTCATTGTATACAAGGCATATTTTTGGCTTCTAGCGCGAAGTGAAACATGGACACGGAAAGGAGCAGACAGGACAGAAAGGAGCAGACTCGTCCTGTCTGCTCCTTTCTGTGTCCGTGTTTCACTTCGCGCTAGAAGCCAAAATCACGCTACCGTACCAACTCGCCCAACTGTCTATCCTTTTGCAATACAAGACATAGTTATCCGAGTGTTTGTTTGCAAGACGCCACCGTCCGAATGCGCTATTCACATGCGCACCGAATCTCTACAGGGCGCACTCTGAGCTGTCACTCGACACCACGCAGGCTTTTCTCCGCACCCAGCATCAAAGGCCACCGATCGCCTTCCGGACGCGTAGAACAATAAATCCCCGTTCCGTACATGCATCTCGTGGTCAATTTTGCGAAGCCCTTAACCTCGGCGGCGCCTCCAATTAGCCAGGTACTCGAGAGGCAGAACCACAATACCGCGCACAGCAGTGCAATTCAAGGCTTGTCTGTGTGGACCCATGTGGCCGTCGGCGGACAGCGAACTCCGTGCGTACAATACCGACTTTCCTGAATCCGCACCTTGCACCCCTGGCGCCTGCCATGACTCGTCACCCCACACCGCGCGGTCCTTCTGACCCATCAAAACAGAAACAGTTGCCTCGCTGGCAGGGGGGGAAGTGATCACCCTTTGTATACTCAAAGCACGTGGGCGTCTCGCGACACCTAAGTACACAAATAATCAAAGCGGCCTTAAACCACCATTTGATCACTACCATTTGCTCCGACTGCCATGTGTCTTTGCATGTGAGAGCGAAGTATTTCAGAAGGTGTTAAACCTGATCTTTGATGAAAGGCCAGGGGCATAAGCGTGTACACGGATGACGTGCTGGTTTGGGGAACAGATAAGGCGGAGGAGTACCAATGCCGTATGACGAGTTTCAGGGCGGTCACACGCGCCGCCGTGACAGCCATTTCGACGACCGTTGGCAGGCGTCGCGGTTGCAGCTGTAGATGACACCGAGTCTTTTTAGGGTGCCAGGAAACAGGGGTCTTGCTTCAGTCCATTCCTGATCAATAACTCGTTTCCATGGTGGCAATATGCTGTGTAGCCATGCTGATTCAACACTAAGGGATTACTGTCGAGAGCAATTGTGAGATGGGTTATGCTACATTTGATTCATCTAACACTTTTTATATAACGATTTTTTTTTTATGGCGATGTTTCATAGCTCTTGTCGAAGCATTTCATACGCAACGCCCAGGTCTGTCCGCAAACCACCCGAAGAACATCGCATACAACATATGCATGCGTACCTGTGTCCATCAACAATATTTCGGAGGTTCCTGAGTCAACAGCCACTCATCATAACCAGCATCGCCTAAGCCCCATTGCATCGGGTATTATTTGCGCCATTACAAGTCAAGCACAATTTTGACGTCACAACAAGAGCCCTTTTGAAATTGCATTAGGAGTTTTAGGAATTTTCATTCAAGCATTAGTCCACGTGTAATGTTGACCGAAAACGTCTTTTTCATATGGGGCATGCGTATTTGCTTGTTATGCGACTTGCTCGTATTGCCTGCACACACGAAAGAATATTCACGTATCAAGTTGTGACACTGCACAAGAACGGTATATTTATTGGGCCAGAGTTGTGCATCTCTTCGCGCTGGTTTTGCAGTTTGGTGTGCGTTGCCCCTGGTGTCATTCATCATGCTCTTTTGGGAGACCTTGATGTGGCTCGTCGACGCCAAACTTTTCCGGTACGTTCACGTTTTGTTGCCGTTCGTGAGCGTTTGGTTGGGTGGTTCGTTGTTCAGTTGCATGTGCGGTTGGGTTGAGAGTTGAGTGCATGTTCGTTTTGCCCGTTGACAGGTTGGTTGATTCGGCGGCATTACTGGGCTGTGTATGGGGCACTTGAATGGTACGCTGACTTGTCGAAACATTAGGCGGGTGACGGGGAGGCATATTGAGCAACTGGTTGCGCTGCAATACCTGGTTTCCGGTGGGTTCAAATTCCATCGCCGATTTCCACTCAAGCCCACTTGGTCTGGCTTCGGGGGAGGCTACGGCGGAGTGGTTGCTCACTCCGGTCTTGCCGCTTCCTCGGCAAAAGTGTGGCTTCCCTGACTCGGTGCTAAATTGGTAGGTCACAATTACTACAATGGTTGAGGCAATACGCAACGCCCGCGGCTTCGAGGTTTCTGTGGTGCTGCTTATCTGTGCGCCGTTGCCGGCGTTCGCGGCGCCTTCGCCCGCGGGAGCGTTCACGGCAACCGCCATGGTAGATCTCAGCGATGTGGCCACCCAACAATTTCCGATGATGTAAAATATATGGCACATACCCACAATCGCACTGGGTGCGAGGCGAAGGCGGTACACGTAAAACAAAATAAATATGAACAAAAGTGCATTACATAGTAATGTATGTATTACCAAAAGAAATGTTGCATGACTTTCAAATGTTATTGTAAAAAATTGAAAGTTGCCCTATAGTTTGGAGTGAACAAAAAGTGAATTTTTATTATCGCAACCATCGCCATCTGCTGGTTTCAATTTGTGAACCGCTTAAATTTAATTTGGCCCATGGCGAAATATCACGTTGGCCGACAAAATTTTGGGTACGCCAGCTCAAATTTGGGGGTGGGCCAACTTGAAATTTAGGGGTTGAGATCAAAAATTTGGGGATTGCTCAAGTTTAAATTTGCGAGAGGGCAACTTAAATTTAGGATGCGCCGGCTTAATATTCCACGTGGGCCATCATGAAATTTACGGACTGACCGACTAGAAATTTAAGGTTGTGCCAACTAGCAATTTTTTGGTTGGCCAACCTCAGTTTTATGGCTGGGCCGCCTTGACATTTCCAGGTGGGTCAACTAAAATTTCGAACTGCACCAAGACCAAATTTTGGGTAGTGTAACTTGAAATTTGGAGGTTACCAAACTAAAATACTTGGGTATGCTCACTCATACTTAGAAAACACTGCTGTAGTTTCTATATATTTTTTTGTTTATGCTCTTCCTCATCCCTTAAAAAGATAATGTTCAGTTACGGTTACTGTATAATTGCTGTTAAGTGTCTGAATTTCGAAAAGTATGTATAATACTTTTCACGTGACAGACAGATATTACTGGTGTACTTAAGAAAGAATGTTTCCTTATAAAAACCAGAGCGATCACGAATTATGTTAAAGGACGCGCCGTTTCAACATAGTTTAAGAGTCTACTAGGCAAGTAATGGGCGAAATGTGCAGGTCCCGCGCTTTGGGCAGTCTAACCCCAAACCTCCATGTGAGAGCCGGCACAAACAAAGAAGTCTAAGTTTTAGCCAAAAGCCGTACCATCGAATGCGATAGGGAATGCATAGACAGCTACACAGGGCATGGATAACTGTTTTACCGGTGGCATAAGCTAGCAAACATTCACCTAATATGCAAATTAAGAAACATGGTGCAGTGCGCACAGGATGATATGAACACATGATAGAAGATTACATCCCCCACTTGCAGTCAAAACGCTGGAGCGAGAATTTGTGGCAGCAGCAGCAGCAGTGCAATGTAGTGCCTGTCATGTTGTCTATCGCCTCAGTGAAAACTCAATAATAATACAATAATACAATACAATAATAGTATATCCCGTAGTCACACCTAGAGTACACCCTTTGTCAATACCGGCTTAAAACAACGCATATAACGCGGAAAATAGATACAAATTTCGACGCTAATAAAGGAATAACTACAAGCGACCTGCTGTGTTTGCGGCATATTTTTGCGTCTCACTGAATTTGTTTATATGATGTTGGCCAACGGCTTTTCGAATATAATCACAACAGGTACTGGTATCCGAGGCTCCAGCGAAACTCTTATTAATCTGTGCGAGGGGCGCTTAGGCGGCCTCTCGCGCTACGTGTATTTTCATGGGGAGCCGTGGTGGCCATATCCTAGAAGGATTCGGACTACTCATGATGACGCTATGGCAGTTAAGCAATGATCAGCATAGGAAGGTAATGCTATTTGGGTTGAAAAACTCTGCGGCTACCTTCCAACGGATGGTTAATTCATTCCTGCCTGCACACCAAGCCTACGCGTCAGCATACCTAGATGACATTGCAATCTTTTCATCTACCTGGAATTAACACCTCCATCATTTAGACATCGAGCTTAAGCTGCAAAGTGATGCCGGGCTGAAAGCCAGCTCCGAAAAATGCCAGGTGGCGCAAAAACATGTCCGCTATATGGGACATATAGTTGGCTCTGGTACTCATGCACCAGAGCCTGAGAGGATAGCTGTCATAAGAGGTCTTGTGCCACATCACACAAAGAAAGAGTTGCGAAGTCTGTTGGGCCTTTGTGGGAATTATCGGGACTATGTCTCTAACTACGCCGACTATGACTATGACTCTAACTAAGTAAAACTATGACTCTAAGTTTGCCCAGGCGGGGGAGTCCTAATTCAAGTCCGTGGTCGGAAGATGCGCAGTAGGCGTTCGACAGTCTAAAATTATCTCGCTGTCAAGCTGTCGCTTAGAACACTCCTGGGCCTCATCAGCCATACTGGCTATTCCTTGATGCGTCGGGGACCGCGGCCGGTGCCTGTGTGACTCAAATGTTAGCGGATGGAAACGAAAAGCCGATAGGTTTTGCAGAGCCATCGCTTTCACCCGAAACAGGCGCGCTGGTCAACTGTAGAGAGGGAAGCCATCGCTATTATTTGGGCACTCAAGAAATTTCACTACTGGCTTTTCAAAGCAGTGGTGAATGTTGTCTCTGATAATAACCCATGGTGATATTTGACAGTCACTACCCCGCAGGGTGCTAAGTTAGCAAGATGGGTGCCTTCGCTACAGCAACTACAATGTAACCGTGCGTCACCAGAAAGGAGCATGTAACGCCAATACTGATGAATTGTCAAGGCTCTCGAATCATTCATGGGCGCCAACCGAGTAAAATAACAGAAAAGAAAGGCCAGACAGAAATAGCCATGCTAGCAGGGGCAGGCGTAAACATTCTCGTTCAACCAAAGGACGTGTGCGTGGGACAGTTCAGCCTTGGTGGAACGTCTTGCGGCTGTTGTCGTCCATGTCTGTGGAGGTTATAGTACTGTGGAACCATGTATATACTATGTATATAACCTGCATACGTCAATTTCTGTTGTTGTGCCGTGCAGTGCGTTGGAGAGTGTTTTCTGTACATACATGAGCATTTCTTTTTCATGCTCACCACCATGAAGTTCAGTTTTCGCCCCTTTGTTTATCACTGTGAGAAATGTTTTGTGGTCCTTTCATTTTTATTTTTCTGTTCCTTTCACGCTCCTCAAGCCCCCGTGTAGGGCTGCGTATGTCTATTTTCTTTCATGGAACCTGCAGAGCCTAAATTCTAGGATACAGCGGCCTTTGGCTATAGTACTATAGATGGGCACATTGTGGTCCCAGTATACTCATTAGGAGGGTCGTGGAAGGCCGTTTTTATTGTTTGTGTATTTGAGTGTCGCGAGTCGCCCACGTGCTTGTGTATAGAGAGGGGGTTCAATTCCCCCCATGTCAGCGGGGCAACCGTTTCTGTTTTGAGGGGGTCAGAAGGACCGTGCAGTGTAGGCTGACGAGTCACAGCAGGCTCCTGGGGTGCGAGGGGGGGATTAAGGAAAGTCGGTATTGTGCGCACGGAGTTGTCAGTCCGCCGACGGCCACATTTGTCCACACAGACCAACTTTGAATGAACTGCCGTACGCGGTGTTGTGGTTCTAGCTCCTGAGTACCTGGCTAAGTGGAGGTTAACAAAGGCTTAGCCACATTGGCCACGAGGTGTTTGTGCGGAGCGGGGATCTATTCTACGCGTCCGGAAAACAATCGGCGGTCTTTGATGCTGGGTGTGGAGGAAAGCCTCTGTGATGTCGAGTGACAGCTTGTAGTGTGCGCTGTAGATGTGCGGTGCGCATGTGAAGAGCGCATTCGGACGCTGGCGTCTTGTAAACATGCCCCCGGATAACTTTGTCTTGTAGACAATAACTTCGGATGACAGGGACGGTTATCAATCTTCCACGCGGACAAACCTTGTGTGCAGCTGCACTATGCTGTGTCGATGTCCCGGCATCCGAGACGTTTGCGGTCTAGAGACGCAATCGAGGTTCGAGACGGCCTAGCAATAACTTGTACGGGCCTGGCGTGTTTTGCAGAGGCCGTCCCTGACTACTTAGAAATGAGAGCGCAACGGAGTTTTGGGGAAGAAGGAAAATAACGTTGTCTTCCAATACCTTTCTTTCTGAGAAAGCCCATGCATATGGCGTGCGGCTTAACAAACGTTTGACTCTCTTTGGCAGCAGAATTTGATGGACGGGCCAACTGCCCTACCGCCCCTTTTCTTTGTCTATTTGCGCTATAATAATAGGGACGACATACTGTCCCTTAGACTTGGCTGAAATCAGAATTGCTGATTGACCAGTGAGGCTCCATACTATGTACTTTAAAACGAGTCTGGGCTCTAACAGTCATTGAGACATTCGAAGAGTGAGGCTTTGTTTCTCAATTGTTCAAGCTTGTAACGCATTTGTTTACCTGCCTTGTACGTAGAAAAGTTTATCTATGATTATTTCTTGTACATCTAATCTCCATCATTTTCTGTCTGCGTTTGATCAACAACTGCCGGTCATTGCCCGAGGAACTTCACGTTCCAACGGAGAAGCGAGGACAAAGAACGACCGAAATTTTACTGTGGTGCAGACATGCATACTTTTGATAAAAGAAGATATAACGGAACTCGATGCATGTTGGCGTTGGCATCGAGACGAGCGAATACCTTCGCGCTTGTCATCTATGCCTTGATGTTTTTTGTTTTCGACAGGATATTTTATGATTCTCCCTCTCTAGAGATGCATATATGCTTCTAGGGTACATGCTAAACCGTTGTTTGGCATGTTTCTTTCGAACAATAACGAGGGCGGCTACCCCGTCCGTTCGCTCATGGACGTTTTGAATGATGCGTTCTCATTCCGAACACACTAGCTTGTGCCAAAATAGTTCAGTGTGTTGAAAATACGACACATTTTGACAAACGCTGGGTACCGTCGATATACACGTTATCTTCCACACTGCGAACACCTGAGTTCCTGCTGAGGTGTGTGTCATGTTGCCCGGCTTGTACTCACAGCCTCAGCTTGAGCATCATTTTTTTACCGCAACGCGCTCTGGCGCGAAGAAATCTAGGCTGCTTTGCATGTTACAGTCGCTATTACAAGAGCTAACTTCTCCCTGAGAAGGTTTTCTTTCAGCTTCGCCGAGTTTATGCAAAACACTATCTGGTCTCGAACCAAGTCGTCTGTCATGCTGCCAAAGGTGTAGTACCAAGCTTGCTTTTCCAGATCCTACGAGAAATTCCTGAAGGGCTTTGCTTCAGCCTGTTCTCGGGTACGGAACGCGTACTCCTCGTGGACAACGTAGTTTAGATCTGCGCAGTATTTTGCTAACGTGGCAACGACGGTACAGAAGTCCTCGTTGTTCTCTCCCTCGCTGAATACGAAGTTGTTGAAAATTTCGATGACGTCCTAGTCTACCATGCTCAAGACCAAAGCTGTCTTTGTCACTTCTCTTCACTGCTTTGGGGTTCATGCCATTGCTTTCAGGAACAGTTCAAATCGTTGTCTGAGAAACATCCAGATTTTTCTATCATCTCCGGTTATGCGTAGCTACTCAGGTGCTTGATAGAGACACCCACATTTGACACTATCTATGAGTCCTGACTGACTAAACGAATTGTAAAAAATTTTTTCAGGCTGGCGCAGAATTCTGGCTTGGTGTTAGGACTTACAGGGCAAGCCCCCTGTACGACAGTCGGTACCAGAGAGAGCTTCTTCAAGAAAACCGCCTGCATACTTCACTGGCTGACGCATGGGACGAGAAAATTGTGAAGGTTAGAAAGCACAAGCTGACATGCATCTTTCGCGAATACCTGCTGCCCATGCACATGAATATGTGGTGCGCAGGAAGGAGGGCTCATATGGTCACGCAAGGACATAGTTGTAGGAACAGCACGGCCGAGATCCTACTATGTTCTGAGGGCAGACGATAGGATGCTAAACCAAAACCGCGAGATATATCAGCGGGAGAAACAGTACTTCCACGGTGAAGCACTGGGGAATGAATCGAGTGACAACTCTGGTGATGAGGCAAGTACGTCGCCTGAAGCATACCTGTGGTACCAACACACCTGTGGTACCAGCAAACGTGCTACCACAGCAATAGCACCCAGCCAACGCCAGCCAATCTTAGGGCGCCCCAAAATTTGGGCTACATGGGAACTTTCAACAGTCAGCAAATGACGGCGAAAATGATTTCAAGTCAACAATTTATTGAGGAGATAGATAAATCATGCCAGCTTGTGCGCGGATTTATCTTTGTTTCCGAGCACAAACAAGCCTTCCTTTTCTTTTGTGATAAACTTCCCTCCGAATGGTACTTTTCTTTCACACCAACCATCTCGCCTAGCCTACGATGCAAAAAGCGATTATTGTCATTCATTCCCTCGATACGAACTGGCGTCCGTCACTATGTCAGTCGTCATGACTGAAACAATCGGTATGACAAGTGGATAGCGACAAGGCTTGACGGCGACTGCATGACGATGCTTCAATGACGGCGACGGAATCATGGAGATGAACTTATGCCGTATGTAAGACGACAGCATGAGGACGATTGTTCAATGACCACACAATGAAGGCAAGGAACGGACACCGGTATAAAGACAATATGATTACCATGAGTGAATGGCGACGAGGCATGACAGTGACTACATCACGAAGCTTCGATGTCGATGAATGCCTGACGAGGACGGAATTTTGAGTGTTGGATGGCGAAGCTGGAGTGAAGACGATAGAATGAATGCGACTGCAAGGCAACGGGCGATATATCAACGGATGGCTGATAGGAGCTGTCTGAGTACAACGATATGACCCCGATGGCATGAAAAATTGTGGCATCATCATGATTGCTAAGGACAACGTGATTACGATAAAATGGCGACCGATTGACGTCGATGGAAGGACGGAGTTAGAATCACCATGATCTTTATTCTCCTCGACTTTCGCAGCTGGAACCACGATACCAGCTGAAAGCGCCAACCTTAGTATCTACGCGTTGCGGTGTCGGTGAGTGCTATAACGCTATTGAAGAGTTCACGGCCACGGTAGGAAGGGAGTTGAATGATGAAATTGTAATGAACATGATTGAGGCCATCACTAGGGCGGAGACAATGTGACAAGAAGAGTACAACGAGGACTCTGAGACGACGACGCATTGAAGACGATAGAGTGACGCCAGCATAAGTGCGATCAGATGACCACGAGAATAGGATGACAATGTGACTAGGACTGTGTGATGACCCACTTATGGGGGCAAATGTTCGTGTTCTCAATGGTTCAGTTTGTTCTCCTAGGCGGAGCCTCCGAGAACCCAATCGAGGACAAAGCCGTTGGTTTGAACACACACACAAAGACTTTTAATCAAACTAAAAAGAGGCGTGAACTAAATAGAAGGAAATAGAAAAACATGCATAAAATAAACACTCAAGCGGACATTGCGGTAAGGAACACATGAGGGTGTGAGTCCGGGCTTGCCACGAGGGCGGGGACGCGTCAGAGTCTCGACGCGGCGACGCGGCGACAAGCTGGCAAAAGGAATGGCGCCGGTCTCACCAAAGGTTGCGGCGTTAGCTGACCGGCCGGGCGCCGGGAGCGCGCTAGCTCTGGCTGGGCGAGGTAACGCTGGCGGCTGGGTGGCGGGAGTGGACGAGGGCGGCGTTCTGGCCGGACAGAGAGCTCGGGCCCGTAGCCCGACTGCTCCCCTCTCGCCCACGGCGCGGAAGCTCAAACGTCGGCCTCGGGCAGCAGGTGGCACGACAGACGGGGCGGCGTTCTGGCCGGGCAGCTGGCGTAGAACTCGGGCCCGTAGCCCGACTGTTCTCGTCCTGCCCACTGGCGCAGAAGCTCACCGCCGGCCTCGAGGAGCTGACGGCACGCTCAGGTAGACGGGCGACGCACAGGAACAGGTTGGCAGGAGGCCCCGGGCGGGTGAAGTCCTGGTGGGCTCGGGTCCGGAACCCGACGGCCCGTCTTCAACGCCCGCTCCGGTGGTTGACCTCCTCCTGGCGTCGCTTCCTGGGACTCTCCTGGCGTCTCCCTGCGTGTCCTCTTGCGTGTGCTCTTGCGTGTCGCGCCCCTCTGCCAGCGCACCACGCTTTTTCTTCTCGTCTGGCCGATTTGGCATTCTTGGATTGGCTGCCTAACGCCCCGTGGTCTTTTCTGATTGGCTGTTTTCTTCTTTTTGTTGTTTCATGCGCCGCGCGTTCTCGTGCCGGACGCTCTTCGGCGTCGTTGTCTTCCTTCTTCCACCTCGGCGCGCGTGCACTCAGCGTCGTCTGCTTCGAACCGTCCCGGACACCGCACTATGTCGCGCACCACACATCACAGACTGTATCATAAAGCTTATCTGCGACGACGCCATGACGAGAACTAAATGACTGGAGTGCAGTCATCATCATCATCAGTTTGGTTACGCCCCCTGCAGGACAAAGGCCTCTCCCATACTTCTCAACTGCCCCTGTCATGGGCTAATTGTGGCCATGTTGTCCCTGCAAACTTCTTGATCTCATCCGTCCACCTAACTTTCTGCCGGCCCCTGCTGCGCTTCCATTGTTTTGGAATCCAGTCCGTAACCCTTAGTTACCACCGGCTATGTTCCCTCCACATTACATGCCCTGTCCATGCACATTTATTTTTCTTGACTTTCTTGAAGATACCCAATCTGCTCTGTTCTTATCCCCTTAACGTTACACCCATCAGTCTTCTTTTTATAGCTCGTTGCGTCGTCCGCAATTTAAGTAGAACCCTCTTCGTAAGCCTCCAGGTTTCTGCACTGGTTCTAGGTGACTACTGGTAAGACACACCTGCTATACGCTCTTCGCTTGAGTGATAATGGCAACCTGCTGTTCATGATCTGAGAATTCCTGCCAAAGGCACCCCAGCCCATTTTTATCGTTCTGATTATTTTAGACTCATGATCCGGATCAGCGGTCCCTACCTGCACTAAGTAGATGTATTTCCTTACCACTTCCAGTGCCATGCTACCTATCGTAAACTGCTGTACTTTTCCGAGACTGTCAAACAATACTTTAGTTTTCTGCAGATTAATTTTAAACCCAACCTTCTGCTTTGCGTATCCAGGTCAGTGACCATGCATTGAAATCGGTCCCCTGAGTTACTACGCAAGGCAATATCATCAGCGAATCGCAAGTTACTGAGGTATTCTCTATTACCTCTTATCCCCAATTCTTCCCAATTCAGGTCTCTGAATACCTGCTTTAAATACGCTGCGAATGGCATTAGAGAGCTCGTATCTCCCTGCTTTACGCCGTTCTTTATTGGGATTTAGTTCATTTCTTTATGGAGGAGTAGATTTGCTGCGGAGCCACTATAGATATCTTTCGGTATTTTTGCATACGGCTTGTTTACACCCTGATGCCGTACTGTATCTATGACTGCTGAGGTTTCGACTGAATGAAATGCTTTCTCGTAATCAATGAAAGCGATATGTAGGGTTGGTTATATTCCGCACAATTCTCTATCCCCTCAATATTAGTATGAATATGGTACATTGTTGAGTAGCCTTTCGGAAATCCTGGCTGGTCGATTGGTTGACAGAAGTCTAAGATATTCCTGACTCTATTTGCGATTATCTTAGTAAATACTTTGTAGATAACAGACAGTAGGCTGATCGGTTAATGGTTTTTGAAGTCTTTGGCCACCCCTTTGTTGAGGATTAAGATTATTTTGGCATTCTTCCCATTTCCGGCACGATTGAGGTCATGAGGCTTTCGTATACAGATTGGAAAGTTCCTCTAGAACAATCTGCCCACCATCCTTCAACAATTCTGCTGTAATCTGATCCTACCGAGGTGCTTTCCCCCCTTTTCGTAGCTCCCAAGGCTTTCTTTACTTCTTCCGGCATTACTTCTGGGATGTCAAATTCCTCTAGACTATTCCCTTGTACATTGTCTTTGTGGGCGCCACTGGTACAGCATACATCTCTGCAGACTTCCTCAGCCACTTCAACTATCTTATCCATATTAGTAATGATGTTTCTGGCTTTGTCTCTTAAATCAAACATCTGATTCTTGCCTATTACTACTTTCGTGACTGCTTTTATGCTTCCCCCGTTCCTGAAAGTATGCTAAATTCAATCAATATTATACTTCCCTATGTCAGCTATCTTACGCTTGTCTATTACCTTCGAAAGTTCAGCCCGTTATATTCTAGCTGTACGGTTAGAGGATTTCATACAGTGCTGTTCCTTAAGCAGATGTTTCATCTGCTGCAATAGCTTACTGGTATCCTGTCTAATGAAGTTACCACCGATTTTGATTGCCCACTCCTTAATCAGGAATATAAGATTGTCGTTCATTGCTTAAACACTAAGGTCGTCTTCCTGAGTTAAAACCGAATACCTGTTCTATTTTCCCTTTACCGTTAACTAGTTCACCGGCTTCTTGCGTACCAGTTTATTCCGTTCCCTCCTCAAGTGTAGGCTAATTTGAGATCTTACCATTCAACGGTCACTGCAGTGCACCTTGCAAAGCACGTCCACATGTTGTAGGAAGCCAGGGTTAGCGCAGAGTATGAAGTTTATTTCATTTCTAGTCTCGCCATTCGGGCCCCTCCACGTCCACTTTCGGTTATCCAGCATGCGAAAGAATGTATTCATTATGCGCAAGTTATTCCGTCCTGTGCACTCTACTAATTACTCTCCCCTGTTATTCCTATTACCTACACCATATTCCCGCACTGGCTTTTTTCCATTCTTCTTGTTGCCTACCTTGGCAATGAAGTCGCCCATCAGTACAGTATATTTTGTTTTGACCTTACCCATCGCCGATTCCACGTCTTCATAGTAGCTTTCGACTTCCTGGTCATCATCACAGGATATAGAGGTGTAAACGTGTACGACCTTCAATTATTACCTCTCATTAAGTTTGACAACAAGACCTGCCACCCTCTCGTTAATGCTATAGAATTTCTGTACGTTGGGAGCTATATCCTTATTAATCAGGAATCCGACTCCTAGTTCTCGTCTTTCCATTAAGCCACGGTAGCAGAGGGCGTGTCCGCTTTTTAGCACTGTATATCCTTCTTTTGTCCTCCTAACGTCACTGAGTCCTATTATATCCTATCTACTGCCCGCTAATTCCTCCAACAGCACTGTTAGACTCGCCTCAGTAGATAACGCTCTAGCGTTAAGCGTTGCCAGTTTCAGACTGCAATGGTGGCCTGTCCGGGACCAGAGATTCGTAGTACCCACTGCTGTGTGACAGGTCTGACCGCCGCCGTGGGTAAGTTGCTTCGCAGCTGCTGGGGACTAAGGGCTGGGGTTTGATTGTTGTATTCATATAGAAGGGTGCGGCCAAGTACTCAAACAGGGTGGCCAATCCTGCTACGGTGAGGGAGTGAATTACCTAATCTAGTCAACGGGATTAGGCCTTACACTAGGCCTGTTTCTGAAATTTTATCAACCCACGGATTTTTTGATTTAGTGGAAAATCGCGTGCACCGAGATTTGAACCACGGTCCTCTTGCACGCGAGGTGGAGGCTCCACCCCTACGCCACCGCTGTAGTGCAGTGCAATGACAAAGTCAAAATGACGACAGGGCAACGCCTACAACGGCTTCATGAGCACACGCATACTCCTTATGACCCATAGTATTTATTTTCTGTTATTTATTTATAGTACCTCAAATTCCCTTGCCGGAGGGGTTTTACATGAGGAGTGGGCGAGAATACAAATTGTCAGAAGCACGAAGCCGTGGCAGTAAGCACTGAAATGAGGTAGGAGGGAAACAACAACATAGAAAATCGTAAACCTACAAGACCTTGCATATCCACAGGTTAATAAATAGGAATACGCGAGAAAAAAAAAAACACGAGAATGAATCGAGTAACACAATGGACAAGTGTGGAACCAAATGTGTACAAAAGGTGGCTATAACATTTTTGTAGGTATCCAACTCGGTAAGTAAATTTAAAAACAACCTGACATATTGATAAACGTACATTTACGGAAGGAATAAAAAGAAAAAGGAAGAAGAAGATCGCAAAATGCTGGCGGCAGCGTGTTGTTAGTGGTCAGCCATCTTAACTGCTCTGACGCATCATGTATACATTGTAAGTACGCTGTTTCTATACTACCAACATCCCCGTAACATATTGGTGGAAGATGCATGAAATACACCCACTACCTGCTTATCAAAGAAAACAAAAAAGTGCAACTCGCAAAACAAGGACAAAGTGCATTGTATATATAGGGGTTATGGCTTACGGCTGCAAGTTTATTTCACTGCGATTACTGACCGAACACATGTCACCTTCCTCGGGCACATTTTATTTATGCACATTTGCCAGAACGTAAGGTTATTATGCTATTGCTGATTAAGGAAATGGCAATTTTTCTCAACTGATTATACTGTGTGCTTGGAAATAACAATGAAATTAGCTTTCACCTAATCATTCTGAATACAGCAAATCTTAAATATACATGACTCAGACAACATGCAGAAAATTCGTTATAAATGATATTTACTAGTGGAGCAACTGCTTCAACCTAATTACTGTCCACAAAACGGAGCAATTGTGAAGCGTAAAACCTAAACAGAAATACACCGAATGTCGTAGCTGGAGTATTTCCTACAGAATGAATTTCAGCAGTATATATTGCAATAATGTGGCCTAGGCTATTAAACCTGTGATAGAGGTGTAGCATCCTTAACCACAACTGACCTAAGAGAGCATATTGAGTAGTGTGGATTGAATGTTCTTCGTCTGAAGATAAACAGTATTCAAACGTTAAGTTTACCCTTTTCGAAATGCAGCGTCTACTGCCGAGCTCGAGTACAGTCATCTCATTGTCTGTCTCACGAAATCAGGCATGAAGCCTCCATGTGTATGCAGAGAATTTCTACAGTTCATTGGACTAAAATAATCGTTGTCTTGCTATATTTTTACTCACCATGTTTAGAGGACGCATCCCTGGATATTGCAAATGTGCACAAATTTGAGTGATGAAGTGCTTGGGGGTACTGAGAGCCCCTAACCTAAACAAAGGATGAAGATTAGTAGTATTGCGTAGGCCTCATTTCTCGGGTAAAGGGACTTACCACTGGCCAGAACGTGTTGTGAGACATTGCTGGAAATGAAATGCCATGATTTATAGTGATGGAGTGCTGCACGCTGTACGAGGTTTAAGTAGGAAGTGTAATTTTAAAGTGGCAAAGAAAGAAAAACCAGTAAGTGGAGAGGCCTGGCGTCGTGGTGGCGAACCCCTCCATCGTGCGCCTATTCTTGGCGCACGACGGAGGGGTTCAATGAGACGGTCGCCTGGCGATTGTCGGGGCCCTGGGTTGGGGTCGCGACAGGAGATGAGGCTTATATTTCACCTCGGATTATATTTAGAATGTCATCAGCGTGATTGAGCGTGGGCGGACTGCGGAGGTCTTCGCAGGTCGACGTAGCGGCCGTGTTGCGAAGGCGGGGAAATGGCTGGTCAATGCGGTGGCTCTTGGCTTCTTGAGATCGCCGGCATTAGGTAAAAAATGGCTTGCACAGTGGAATAATTCTTGAACACAAGGAGATGGAAGGTATCGTCTGCTATGCCCTAATGACTTGTGCAACTTTATCAGGTTCGGACATCTTCGGATCAACTTTGTGGCCCAGAGCGAGCACATCCTGGATGTACGTGAGGTAGGATTCAATGCACGGCCGGACACGTGAAGCGAGGTCTTTTTGGGCGCCGCGCTGACGTCCAACAGTCTTGCCAAACAAATCTTTGAGCTTCTGTTTACAAATGCCGCAGCTGCTACGTTCCTCCTCGTGGGTCTGAAACCAGACGCGTGCCGTGCCCACGAGGTAAAATATCACATTAGCGAGCATGATGGTCTGGTCCCAGTGGTTGCTGGCGGTCACCCGCTCAAATAGTTGAAGCCAGCCTTCAGCATCAGTGTCGTCGGTGCCTGAAAAGGTTTCTGCGTCGCGGTGTTGTGCTAGAATGACGGTGGGCGTGGGTGCCGATGGACCCGAATCATCTTCGTTTTGAGCTGCCATTGTAGATGCAGCCAAGGAGTGCCCGCTGCGTAAATACGTCTTGATGATGATCCCGCAACCTCCACCAAAATTGTTACAGGTTTGAAAACAGTCAGCCGTATGTTTACAAGATATTTACAATAATTGTTGCAGCTGACAACATGGTAGACAGCGCAGGAAGTCCAGAGCGTCGTCTTCTTCCTACCAGGATTAAAACATTTTCTTCGTCAGCGTGTCACAATATTTTGAGATCTTAGCACCAGCATCAAGGCTCTCCCACTCTACTCTAGGTAAGTTCAAGTCACCGATTAGCAAGGCCTGAATTTCAAATTTAGCCATGTAATTTTTCAGTGTGCTAAGGTATTCTGCGGCGACCTTTGATGGTGTGTACAGCCCAAATACACTTAAAATGTATACCAGCAAGTCACTTTGATAGATATGCATTTGTTTTTGTCAACATCTACCATTAAAACAACCTCAATGCAGCTTTTAACTAAGACTGCCACACCTCCTCCCCGAGGGCACCTGTCTTTGCGAAAGACAGTGTAGGATGGGGGAAGGCATCACCATCGGGCAGTTAATCGTGCAACCAGGTCTGAGTAACAAAAGTGATGTGGGGATCATGTTACAGCAGAAGTAGTGCGAAAGCTTTAATTAATTTCACAATGCATTGCGTATTAATATTGTCTAGCCCTAATTGCTTCTTACAAGGCGCTAGCGTAAACGGTACCGACACCCGCAGCGTTTCCACGCAATCCATTGTTCGCGATATGTTACAAGATCGGAAAAATATGGATCAGTGCGCGCAGGTCATGTGAGCGGCTTGGTCGAATGAAGCTCTCCAGCCGTTACTCGCCTGTTTCACGATACATCCCCCCAAAAATGTTTTTTCATCAACTGTAAACAAGTATTGAACTAAGTTAACTTTTATTCTTTGCTGCTTTTCTTTCTTAGCGCTATCCCACTGCAACTTCCGTTTCTTGTGAGGAGTAATTTTGAATAGACGCTTTTGATCCCTTGAGGTATTGGCATTTCGTAATTTCACTTTGTTCTCATTCAAATTTTGTATGTGTATGATGGACCTTTTATCGGAGCGTTTTCATAGTGGGTGAATGCGTCCGATGGAATTACACCACAGGCTAAGCGTTTGTGCAAGTAATCCTTTCACTACTTTTTCATTCGCGGTTCCATAAGCGTCATCAGGTCGTTCCGAAATGCCGTGAATAATCAAATCTGACCCTGAATTGCGGTCGTCAGCGTCCAGAAGTTCTTTGGTTTGAAAGTTCAGAATGCGTTCTGGCGAATGCAATATATTGTGCACTTTGTCGTTGCGAACAGGAGTACATCGTCCTTGGGAATCCTTTGGCGCATCAATAAAGCCATGGACCACACTTTTTGATTCAGTAAACAGCTTCTTGAGTTCAAGAACCTTATCATCAAGCTTGGCTTCGCCCTTTAACATTTCTTCGTAGAGTTATTTCTGCGCGCGGCCAGGGTTAGTTGGCACATCACAACATAAGATCAAACGACAAGAAGAATACATTGATATGCTATATTCCGACAACGCGTACGGCACGCCAGGAAGCAACTGCACGATAGTCACTACGAAATGAACTTGCGTTGGGACTTACCTGCACAAGGCCAAACTAATCTGTAAGTACCATGATCATGCCGAGTCCTCCGTGCCCACTAAAATCGAAGGTGCGCGATGCTCGCTTTATTGCACTGTCCATCGATGAAGTGGTGCTGTCCATAACATTGGTACCTGCCCGTAGGTGGCCTGCTGTGCTATGTGTAGTCTCTTGGGCATTCGTGGTGACCATATCCTAGAGTGATAGGAACTCCTGATGATGACGCAGAGGCAGTTCGATGGCACGCTGGACTGCATTACTGAGACAAAGTTTGCTGATTCGTATATGTCTGGTGGTTGCGAATGTGGCGAATCCGAGAATGCCCTGCACAAAGCTGAACAAATCTGTAAGTGCTATGGCCGTGCCGGGTCTGCCTTGCCCAAGAAAGTCGACTGTGGGTGAGGCTCTCTTTATAGCGTTGTCCATGTATGAAGCGGAGCCATGGTGAACATTGGTAACTGCCCGTAGGCGGCCTCCCGCGCTGCGTATAGTATCTTTGGCAGTCATGGTGGCCATATCCTAAAGTGATAGGGAATCCTGATGATGATGCAATGGCAGCTCCATGGGCCGCTGGTATGCATCACCAAGAGAATGTTTGCTTGTTCACGTAGGCCCGGTAGTTCGGAGTGGGGCGAACTCGAGAATGCCCTGCACAAAGCAGAACAAATCCGTAAGTGCCGTGGCCGTGCCAGGCCCACCTAGCCCATGAAATCGAATGTGTGTGATGCATTCTTTATAGCGCTGTCCATGTATGAAGCAGAGCCCCACTGAACATTGGTAGCTGCCCGTAGGTGGCCTCTGGCGCTGCCTGCAGTTTCTTAGACAGTCTTGGTGGCCATACCCTAGACTGATTCGGACTCCTCATGATGACGCTATGGCAGTTCAATAGCCCGCTTGTCTGCATTGCCGACACAAAGTTTGCTGGTTCGTGTGTAGACGGCTGTTCGGAGTGTGGCGAATTCGACGATGCCCAGCACAAGGCAAAATAAATCCGTAAGTGCTGTGACGTCCGAGGCCCGCCTTGTCCTGGAAAGACGAAGGTGCGCGATGAACTCTTTATAGCGCTGTCCATGTATGAAGTGGAGCCACGCTGAACATTGGTAGCTGCCCGTATGTGGCCTCTCGTGCTGCGTGTAGTTTCTTAGGCAGTCGTCGTGGAGATATCCTAGAATGATTCGGACTCCTCATGATGATTTGGCACAGCGAAGGCAGCATGGATGATCGACGTAACCGCTGCACCCGATATCTTTGCAGGTTGACATTCTTCGCACAGTATCTCTTTTAATGTAAAATATTTTGACTGGTGCCTTGAATGAAGACAAGGTCCAAGAATTTTTTCTTTTCTATTTACCACTTACCTGTGTTGTACCATAGTTGATGCTGGTCGGTTCCAGGAGGAGCAAAGGAAATGAGTGATTTTAAGGCAAGGTTGTAGCGTGAATTACACAAAGGAATCCGCGAACTTAAGCGAAGTTTTGAATGCTTCAACTTGGAATTTGGGAAAGTAAAGAACGAACGTGACAAGCTTGTGTAAGAAAACAAATATATTAAAAAAAGCAAATGAAAAGCTTATTTTGGACTGCGAGCCCCTTCAAAAGCAAGCGTTTAAGCTTGAGCAACGCATCACTGCCTCCGAGCCGTACTCCAGAAAATGCAACCTCGAGGTGAAGAGTTTGCCTTTCACTCAGGGGGAAATCTTTCCTGACACCCTGAGTCAGATTGGCACACTTTTTGGGGAGCCCATTTCGGAGTCAGATATTGACGTCTGCCACCGTGTTCCAGCGATAAACTTGAATGTTGCTCCTAACATTATTCTCCAGTTTAAAGGTTGATCTAAACGTGACACTGTGCTGGCCATAAGTCGTGACACTGTTTGGCCATAAGTCTAGCGGACCTGTGTTCATCAGCGAGCACATTTGCCCTGTTATGAAAGGGTTGCTAGGTATGGCAATTGCTCAAAAAAGGCGAAAAACTGGTGCTTTGCTTGGACACGTGGTGGCAAGGTCTATGCGCGAAAATAAGAAAGATCTCCTGTCCTGCACATCCGTAGCGCGCATGACGTAGAAAAGATTGCGTAAACTGTTCCCCTTCTCGCGAGCCTGATCTGTCTATCTTGAATGATAAACGAGTCACCGCGAGATGTCAGAACACAATTGAAATCAACTCCGAAGTATGCTATACTTGCGTACACCTTAACACTCGTTCAGCTGGACACAAAGAAGATGAGTTATCATGTATTTATAGAAGATTTTACTTTCCAGCTCGACGCTATCATGTTCACTGAAACATGGTATGCATGTGACGGAGAAATTTACAAGCCGGAAGGATATCAGAGCTTCTTTGTGAATCGATCCCGTAGGATGGGGCTGGCCTTGCTATCTTCGGTAAAGATATTGCTACAGAACAGCCTCCTCAGTGCAGCCACACTGTGGTGGCTGTTCCGTAACCATATGTTCGACTGTGAAGTTCTTTCGGAATTTGCGTTCATATGCAACGAAGTTGAACGTTTAACTTTGTTATGACACAAATATATTTCTTCCGTAGCGTACCGACCTCCTAATGCTGACATAAATACGTTTATTGAATTCCTAGACCGCCTCTTCAGCTACTGTAAGCGACAACAAGGTCAATTCAATTCTTGGGGGCGGCATTAACATCGAACTCCTGAAATGATCTCCTGAGCAGGAAGCTCTTTTACTAACTTTGGAATCGAGTGGTAATTGCATACTGACTGAGACGGCTACACGCGTTACGATGCAGACAGCCACACTTATTGATGTATTTATCTCTAACGTAAATGCTAGTAGCTTACTTTCCGTTGTATTACACGGTTCCATCAGCGACCATCATCCCATTTATGTCCGCCTGAAATGTGCTACAAATAAACAACACAACTTATCAGCGCAGAATACTGTGCAAAATATTAACTCCGGACACCCTCGCGTCTTTCTTTTTTTCTATTATTTCAAATGAAACCTGGGATGACGTATTTTCTTCTGAGACTGTAGATGCGGCCTATGAAGCATTCATCGCCTGGTTTAAACACGTATATCATGATCATTTCCCCGAGAAAACTGTAAAAAAAGTCCACCAGAAGTCATTAGCCACAGATAAATCGAGATTGCCTTAGAATGATTAAAAAGGAAAACCAGTAATACAAGAAATTTCTGAGGACCAAGGCCCTAGCTGATCTGGGCAAGTTTAAACAATACGGCAGTAAAGTAACGTCCTTTCTCAAAAAGGAAAATAGAAACTTTCTGCACGATGAGTTTGACAGGGAGTTCTGTGATGGTAGCGCACAAGTTTGGAAAAAAGTTAATAAATTATGAAAACGAACACAGTCTACGTTCGGAGTTATAGAGCTTTGGTTTGAAGGTGAACGTATTGAGGGTGTGGTACATGCCGAGAAATTTAATACGTTTTTCAAAGGTATTATAAATACCGGTCTGGAGTTCAGATTTCGCTTGCAACACTATACGACGGGAAAGCAATAGCGTATTTTTGAAACCTACGGTTGACACTTAAGTGTGCAGTGTTTATACTTCCTTCAAGAACAACAGATCTTGTGATATATATGGCGTTCAAATCTCACCTGTAAAATTGGCCCAAACTCTAATAGCACCAGTACTAGCTTATATTTATAACCTTGCCGTATCAAGTGGGTCCTTTCCAAAGCAGATGCAGAAATATAAGGTAATCATCATCATCAGCCTGGTTACGCCCCCTGCAGGGCAAAGGCCTCTCTCATACTTCTTCAACAACCCCGGTCATGTACTGATTGTGGCCATGTCGTCCCTGCAAACTTCTTAATCTCATCCGCCCACCTAACTTTCTGCCGCCCCCTGCTACGCTTCCCTTCCCTTGGGATCCAGTCCGTAACCCTTAATGACCATCGGTTTTCTTCCCTCCTCATTACATGTCCTGCGCATGCCCATTTCTTTTTCTTGATTTCAACTAAGATGTCATTACCTCGCGTTTGTTCCTTCACCCAATCTGCTCTTTTCTTATCCCTTAACGTTACACCTGTCATTCTTCTTTCCATAGCTCGTTGCGTCGTCCTCAATTTGAGTAGAACCCTTTTCGTAAGCCTCCAGGTTTCTGCCCCGCAGGTGAGTACTGGTAAGACACAGCTATTATATACTTTTCTCTTGAGGGATAATGGCAACCTGCTGTTCATGATCTGAGAATGCCTGCTAAACACACTCCAGCCCATTCTTATTCTTCTGATTATTTGCGCCTCATGATCCGGATCCGCCGTCACTACCTGCCCTAAGTAGATGTATTCCCTTACGAGTTCCAGTGCCTCGCTGCCTATTGTAAATTGCTGCTCTCTTCCGAGACTGTTAACCATTACTTTAGTTTTCTGCAGATTAATTTTTAGACCCACTGTTCTGCTTTGCCTCTCCAGGTCAGTGAGCATACATTGCAGTTGGTCCCCTGAGTTACTAAGCAAGGCGATATCACCAGCAAATCGCAAGTTACTAATGTATTCTCCATTAACTTTTATCCCCAATTCTTCCCAATCCAGGTCTCTGAATACTTCCTGTAAACACGCTGTGAATAGCATTGAAGAGATCGTAGCTCCCTGCCTGACGCCTTTCTCTATTGGGATTTTGTTGCTTACTTTATGGAGGACTACGGTAGCTGTGGAGCCGCTATAGAGATCTTTCAGTATTTTTACATACAACTCGTCTACACCCTGATTCCGTAATGCCTCCATGACTGCTGAGGTTTCCACAGAATCAAATGCTTTCTCGTAATCAATGAAAGCTATATATAGGGGTTGGTTATATTCCGCAAATTTCTCTATCACCTGATTGATAGTGTGAATATGATCAATTGTTGAGTAGCCTTTACGGAATCCCGCCTGCTCCTTTGCTTGACAGAAGTCTAAGGTGTTCCTGATTCTATTTGCGATTACATTAGTAAATAGCTTGTAGGCAATGGACAGTAAGCTGATCTGTCTATAATTTTTCAAGTCCTACGTAGTCTTAATAGTATTATATAAAAGCGATGATAAAAAAGCTTGTCAAATTACGGACCGATTTCCATTTTACCGCTTTTTCAAAAGGATTGGAGAGAAAGCTTGAAAACCGGGTAATGAAATTTTACAATGGGTTTAAATTGTTATCCACAGCACAACATGGCTTTCTTAGAGCTAAATCTACCGAATGAGCTTTATTGCCTCAAAAAGAAATTATTCTTAACGCTTTTGAAAATAAAGAATCGTGCATCGGCATCTTCACAGATTTCTCGATGTTTTCGATCACCTTAATCATAATACTCTACTTAAAATTTTATACCTTTGGTGCCATACGAACAACTAAAATCGCACCCATGTCATCGTGTACAATGCGTTAAAGTAGGGCCACCTATATCTCCATTTCAATCTATTACTGCTGGTGTCCCACAGGGACACCAGCAGTAATAGATGGGGACATTTATATTGGGACACTTTTTTCGTTTTTTTATTGTGATAAAGACTTGCCCTTAAGGCATATTTCTTGGTGCGTATATGCGTATTATATGTGTGCTTTGAGGCTTTGTTGTGTATGAATTGAAGCAGTGTTTTGTGGAATCTGTTGTCATGTATCCAGTGGTCATAGCTGGTTGTCACAATGTAGTGGAGGCCGGCTTGCAGTAGGAGACGCGATCGTTCCGAGTTTAAACCAGGGGCGGTATTCTGTAAGAGTCCACCTGGTGGACTGTCCATTTCGGCCGCTGCTGATTGGATGCAGTTGTACGAGCGAGGAGGAGTGGAGCGGCCCCAGCCAATCAGCAGCGGCCGAAATGGACAGTCCACTAGGTGGACTCCTACAGAATACCACCCCTGGTCCCCTTCGGAACACTCGAGGCTGTGCTCGGCGCACTTTACAGACGAATGCTACGAGTTGAGCGTGCGCCTCTCGCTGAATTTTGGCATAGCTGCAGGTGCAAGGCCGCGAGCAGGGAAGCTGAAGCCTTATGCGGTGCCCACGATTTTCGACCATTCCAAGCCGCTATTGCCTGAACGTACTGTCTTCGCGAAGAGAAGAAAGGAGGTAAGCGCTTTTCAATTAATTAAATGGGCAGCCGTTATCGCCATAGGTAGTCACAAATGTCACTCGTAGCTTTCGCATGAAACAAGCAACTGAATGGTCTCAGGCGTTTGCGTTGATGCACAGGCGTGTTTAAGCCATGGGCTTGCACAAAGATGCCCTATGGAGCACGAATTTGAAGGTGCGGATAAGTCGAGGGCAAGGTTCTAACTGGTAGTCGCGGGTTGCTTTTTTCGCCGCGACGATAGATTGGATTCTTTACAAGCACTGCTTCAGGAGGGCACACGTAACCGGCAAACGGAGGCCTCAGGAGAGTACCCGAGATTATTATAGAGGAGGCTGCGCAGGATCTCCAGGGCACCCAAGGGGTAACGGGGGGGATCAAAGCTGGAAGCAGGGCAGCCCGTGGGTTGGGGTCTCGGAGGCTGAAGCGTGCCAGGGAGTGTTGTGTTCGCATAAAAAACTGGCTGTCCGCAATAGCGGACAGCCGATCTCACACACCCCTGGCACGTACAGGGGTGTATTTTTTAGCGTGCCGTTATCGGCGAGATCACGCTCGGTGAGCGCCGCGGCCACGGTGTAAGAGATGTGCACTCGGGGCATGTTCTCTGTACACTTGAAAGAGAAGCGCCGGGTCCTTAGCACTCTACTGCTGACTGTCACGATTCACCGAATACTCATTGCCCACCATCTGTCACGTGCAGCTTACATGCGGGCATGTGCTACCGGTTGCATGAGTGCTTTCAGGTGCACGGAGAACACGCCCTGAACCTCGTCCATTAGCCACGAGAAAACGCTAACTGAAAGTATCACTGACCAATGGCTCACGCATTGTTGATGTGGATATGAGGTCTCTGCTCTGTTCTCATTTCCATATTTACTGTGTTTTGGTTTATTTACGGCTGCTTTATTATTTGTACAGGTACGTATTTCTTTCGTGGTAGTAGCAGTCTAACGCGCAGCTGTTGTGTATACTTGTAAAATATCTTCAGCCCATCCTTATCGCTGTGCTGTAGTTACGCATAGCCAAGAGCTGCCATGTGGTTTCAATTTATGAGAAATAAAAGGTTATATAATTTGGTATAGAAATGTGGGAACTGGCTTTTCAACCTCAGATCCTTATTTTTGCTTTGCATCTCGGCAGTAATTACGTTATTGGTGCGATTTTTAGCATGCCAGCTCTTTCGTAAACTTCACCTATTTCTCTGTTTGCACCTTCTTGCTGAAGCCATGGCTGGATCATGTGCATCGGCCAGTGTAATTATTGAATCATCCTCAGCTGACAGTGGCGCCAGTCAGACACAGATGACACCAGAAATTGAGCTCAGTAATACGTCATTGTACGCTTTGGCTAATTGCAGTAGTAGCAGTGCACAGACTGAGCCAAACCAGATGTACACACGTGGAGTGCAAACAAGGCCATGTGTGAGAATTATTGGTGAGTATTAAATCCTATGTGCACGTTTGTTTGACAGTGTTCCTCTCACGTAGCAGTAGTTTATTTTTAAAAAAGTTTTGCTGGCGTCATTCCTATAAATTGTTTGTGTGCATGTTTGTTCTTTTGTGTTGACCAGGTACACAAACATGAGCTGCAGTTTTGACCACTGGAACGCAAACACAATTTGTTCCTCGAACTTCTTCACCAGTTCACAGATGTGCACCACCTGTGCTTGATGACCTCGGTGATATTTCACTTATTCAGAAGGTGGAAATGGAGTTGACCACACATTATGAATGGTATGTGTTTCAGTAGTTATTTTACTGCTCTAGTAGACTGAGAAGCTTACAGTAGAATGTGCATAGCCTCAGCACATATGCCAATGCAGTTTTCTTGTTTTCTTAAGAACAGAGTATTCTATACTCGCGGACAACTTTCTGTGGCTATGAAGGGAAAGCTACGGAGGCAAAGGGTGCATAAGTGCGAGCGCGTCTGAAAACAGTCCCGCATTTTCATCCATGTTAGTTTATGCTGGAAAAGAGAAAACATACCTTATTAGCAACAGTTAAATAAGCCAAAACACACAACTGAATGTAAAAGTTTACTTATTTTGTGGCTTTTCTTTTTCGTGTATGGGCAAACGCGAAACCGTCACACATGGAAGCTGCATCGATTGAGTTCCTGTTCTGAGCAACCAAAAGCACTGTCAAACGCTGGCGGACTACTTGGCGCTGTAACACACGTGTGCAGAAGCTCCGCCCCCATAGCCTTCCCTTCATAGCCACAGAAAGTTGTCCGTGAGTATAGTTGAGGAAGTCAGTGATAAAAGTGGTATCCAATAGTACATTTACAATCTGCACAAATATCATACGTACACACTTTATAACTATCTTTTTTGTTATCAATAAGCGTTGCTTATGCTTCTGGCATGGAAACTAGTTGTCTCCTATGTCCATCAGTGATCATGGAATTACTTGCAGGCAAGCTTATGACCCACATGATGAAACATTCTAACCATCTCACCCAAGCTTTGAAACGTTGAGTATGTTTTTCATGTGTTTTTGTTTCTGTGATTACGTGCTTTGGATATGAGACTTCACTTGGTCTCCTTTTTTCTACAGAAGCCACACCACAGATTTAGTGGATGTAGGAAGCAATGACTATAAATGTGAAACAAAGTACATCATCTATGAATCATGCTTGAAGTAGCTGCTTCAAAGATGCCCACACTGCTTTACCAGACAAAATGATGTGTCACTGTCCTGAATTGGCTCTATGTTTTGAGAAACTGTTGTCTGTGCTGCAAAGCACACTACTAAATGGGTAAGCCAACCAGTGATAAATTGAGAGGCTGAAGGAAACATTTGGTTGCTGGGAGTAGACTTATCACTGCAAGTAGCCCTTCAAAACAATGAATATTGCTTGCGTAAGTGCATCGGTCTAGAGTCATCATATAAATACATTATTCTCTCTCTTTATCTCTCTCTCAGTCCCCTAAATATAGGTTTGACGTAATAATAGCAGATACGTTTGCCATGACGGGTTGGACACCGATAAACAGAAAGGTAACGAGGGAAGACATTTTCTATTAGTTATCCCAAGTGCTCTAATACAATATTTTAAGAGAAAAAGAACATTGAAATTCGCCAACAAAAGTACCTCATACACACTTCACTGTCACTCGCATGGCAATGTAATATACGCAATATTTCGTATTAGCGTACGCAATCAAGTAATTCTGCCCACAACTTAACAGTGCAATGACCATACACAGTTGAGCCACGCCTACGTGCATTCTACGCCAATGCGTGTAGTACAGATATAAGAGCCTAGATGAAAACCATCTGTTGTCCCAAAGACCGTGCTACACTGCAGTGAAAACGGCGGTCCAAGTACACGGCCGGTAGCGTACTGCGATATACATGCCACGCTCCTTTTCACGACCTTCACGAGGTATACGGCGCTCGCACGGGGACGTGCTCTTTCGGTGAAATTTTTCCGACAGTCCGTAATCCCAGTGATCCGTATGCACCAAAAAAAGTCGCAGTTTCTCCCGGAAGGCGAAGCATCGATTGCGATAGCAAATTAGTAGACAGCTATACGAAGTAAGGGTAGTAGTTATTTCGGCGGCGTAAACTTGGAAACATTTGCTTACTAACTGAATTAACAAGAACATGGTGTCAGCGCGCAAAAGCAAGCATGAACACATCACACTCGATGAGCGCGCGCACTCGCTGTGAAAATGCTGCTGCGAACAAGCGCGGCAGCAGTAGCGAGCGAACTGACCTTCGTGCTGTCTATTGCTTCAGCGCAAGAGCGGCGAGAACACAGCGTGCACAAACGTGTGAGCCCTCTGCAGGTCCCTTTCAAGATACGGAGCGCGCGACCGTGCAATGCGCGCACTTGATATGGCGGAGTCGAAGCCGCCCCCGCCCTCCTTCGCGGCCTCCCCGCTTTGCTCCCCGTCGCGCGCGAAATTGAACGGCGATAGTCAGTTCCACTTGGGCCCGGTTGCGAAATACGCAGTTGCTGCCCGAGCACAACGCCGCCCCTCCTCCTTCAGAACACTACAAAGACGCATGCCCCTGGTGTAACGAACAGCCCACTGCCTACCACGTCGTCATGTGGGGGTGTACGGGCCCCAAACCGCCAGACATACAAACACAACAACCGGAGGAGCAGTGGGAGGCCACCCTGTCCAGCTCAGACCTAGAGACCCAGCGCGGACTGGTAATCCAGGCGAGAGCAGCAGCCAAGGCCACTGGAGTTTTGAAATGAAGACTCCACTCACTGTACATTTCTTTTTTTCTCCGTATTTCTTTCCTCTTTTGTGAATAAATGTTTTCTACTACTACTACTCCGCGGCCTTTCGCGCGGCGGAAGACGGCGTGGGAGACGGCGCGGCGGAAGACGGCGCATTCCACCTTCGCACACGCGAGATCGAACCACGATCGCCGGCTCACCCTTGCACGCTTTCACTCGCACATGCAGCATGCGTACAGCGCGCTGCGACAGTTTCGTCGCCCTTGGACATTATACGGGACATCACGGCGGCGCCGACGGCGAAGGCAGAAATGCCACGAAAGTGTTCTTATAATTGCCATCGCAATAAAAGAATGCTGTCGTTTTTACGATGCGCTTGTGAGCCTATCGCCTATCCGGGACGACGGCGCTTCCTTTTCGTGTGTCACCGCCAGAGAGGCTGACGCACTCTCTTTCGCTCGAAGCGAGGGTGAGAGCGCTGCAGTACGATAGCGCGTGAGCGCAGTCACGTGGTTTTATTTCATGTTTCGCGGGCTTTGTTTAAACGCCAAAAAGAAAATTACGCAGCATGTACGTTGCCACGAAAAATTGCATCGGTCGTTTCTGAACTCCCTCTACAACGTAACGAAACGCACTTGACCCTGAAGTGTTTATTATTTTTTTGCATAATTGATATTAGTTACTGAACTAATAAAACGGTATTAAGTGGATGCCTGGATGCTATGAGCATCCCCTTTGAAACGGGGTGGTGGGTTGCGCCACCAAACTTGCTGTTACTTTCATTAATGCACTTCCTGTCTTTTGGAAGCACGCACGCACACGCGCACACACACACACACACACACGTACACACGCGCACGCACGCGCACGCATGCACACACACACACACACACGCGCGCGCGCACACGCACGCGTGCACGCGCACGCACGCGCGCATGCACGCACGCACGCACACGCACGCACGCACGCACGCGCGCGCACGCACGCACGCACGCGCGCACGCGCGCACGCACGCACGCACGCACGCACGCACGCGCACGCACGCACGCACGCGCACGCACGCACGCACGCGCACGCACGCACGCACGCACGCGCACGCACGCACGCACGCACGCGCACGCACGCACGCACGCACGCGCACGCACGCACGCGCACGCACGCACGCGCGCGCACGCACGCACGCACGCGCGCGCACGCACGCACGCACGCACGCGCACGCACGCACGCACGCGCGCGCACGCACGCACGCACGCACGCACGCGCACGCACGCACGCACGCACGCGCGCGCACGCACGCACGCGCACGCACGCACGCGCGCATGCACGCACGCACGCACACGCACGCACGCGCGCATGCACGCATGCACGCACACGCACGCACGCGCGCATGCACGCATGCACGCACACGCGCGCACGCATGCACGCACGCGCGCATGCACGCATGCACGCACACGCGCGCACGCATGCACGCACACGCGCGCACGCATGCACGCACACGCGCGCACGCACGCACGCACACGCGCGCACGCACACGCGCACGCACGCACACGCGCACGCACGCACACGCGCACGCACGCACGCACAACGTTACTAGACTAGGTTCAGTTTTCAAACTCCCGTGACTGCGTGGACCCACCACCCATCTCGTGGCGCTGCTGTCGCACTTTGCTCGGTCAGCACGGCGCGGACAGGGCGACGAAGCACTGTCCGTTGTTTATGCGTTTTGGCGCGTTGTATATATGCGTGTTTTGCTGCAGTCTCGGTGAATTTTTGCGACACTCTTATGCGTTTTAAATGCCCTGTGGGTTTTGAAGAGTTTACGGGCCGTATCATCCAATTTTATTTACTGACGCGAATGCATATTTATGCACCGTTCCTGCAGCGATAACTTACTTTGAATGTGCAAGTCTGCTCGCAAGGGAGCAAATCTCACGTAGGTTGCAACATTGCACTTGTGAATGCGGTGCTCTGATGAAAGAAATAGTGCTAGCTTCATTTTTTTTATCCCAAAATGAAGCGCTGAAAGTGTGTATATACCGTGTTTCCCAGCTAACTTCAGCCAGAGTTTTAAAATATGCGAATGCTGCGTAGCTGGGCACAACCAAGGTAATGTTTGCCGTAGCTTTGAGATATTGAAATTGTAAATCCGCCCAGTTAGGTAATGCGTAGTTAATTCATTATTAATTAAAAGTTATCCAATAATTGTTAGTGTACTTGTTAATTCACTAATGAATAAATTAGTTCATCTATTTATGTAATTCGTTGCCACCACCAAAGGTGCAGGTTTCAACGACCGTGGGTTCGAGTGCCTTAACTCTATTTTAATTAACTGTGCCTTAATTAACTTCGCCTAATTCACTGAGCCTTGACTGGCCTCGTGAACTGCCTCGATTGGTTCGCTTGGGCTCCCGTGACTTTCTTGGACCATCGTGTGGTCGCGCTAACATCGCCTCATGCGTTCGCATTATTATTTAATTAGTACTAAGCAGCAACAGCTGATTACAACTACTAATCAGCTACTTACAGCTACTCATCAGCAACAGCTGATTAATATAGAGCGCAGTGGACGGCCGGGGCTGCTGCGGCTCTGGACTAAGGACTCCACAGCGCACTCTGGGGCAGCGCAGCAGCATTTTCACAGCTACGTAAAGTTTTTTAATCAATCTCTTAAACGCGAGACTATACAAACATTTAAAGACACATCGGTGAAAACACTTGCTGAGTACGTAAGTTGCGAAGTCTGGACTCAAGCCCCTTCGCCAACGCAGAGCTGCGCCCGCGTAGAGCTACTTGCGGTGCTCCCGCCCTCTGGCGGCAAACCAAGACAAGGGGCCACCGGCGATGTATGGCGCCTACGGAGAGTTTGACAACTGAACCTAGTCTAGTAACGTTGCGCACGCACGCACGCACGCACGCACACGCACGCACACGCACGCGCACGCACACGCACGCGCACGCACACGCACGCACGCACACGCGCACACGCACGCACGCACGCACACGCACGCACGCACGCACGCACACATGCACGCACGCACGCACACATGCACGCACACATGCACGCACACACGCACGCACACATGCACGCACACATGCACGCACACACGCACACATGCACGCACACACGCACGCACACATGCACGCACACACGCACGCACACACGCACACACACATGCACGCACACACGCACACACACACACACACACAGTATTCCTAGAATCAAACTTTCTGAACCACTACTCGGAGCTTAACCTTTGTACGCCTCCGTTGTTTGTGATCTCCCTACTTTTCGGCCACCAAACCTCCAATCGCCTCTTATTAATCACTATTGCGGACATGTTTCCTTTGCCCCCTGCTATCGCTGAACCCAAGGGCTTCAACGAGGTCAAAAAAGTCTAAACCGGTAACTGGCTAGATATCTTCACATTCTAATAAAAGTTGTTTTGTTCCCCTATAGCTTTACTACAGCAAGCACATGCTTATTTTTCCTTGGTATACCTCGCTTATTAAGTGCGCGTCTCCCTTCCGTCCTTGTTTGCTAGCGCTAAATATGCTTTCAGTTTACCAACACGTCCAACAAATGGCAGTGCTGACATTTATTATCTTGAACTCGCTTCGAATAGCAAGGAGCTTCCCTTTGAGTTATGACAAATTGTTTCTTTCCTGATTTCGTTTTTTCCTTTTAGGTAGTTACTCACAGCAGGTTTCTTTTCCATGGCCGCCGCACATGAGATTGTCTCAGCCCCTCTGACTTAGCGTTTGACGTTATTTGTTGCCATGTTGCTAACCATGCCAGTCGCATACTTGCTGGCAAGCTTCCTAGTTCTACCGTCTACCGATTCTGAAGCCATTCAGAAGTTCTCCCAATATGGCATTATGTTCTGCCCATGCTTGCAGTTTTACCTGCATAAAGAAATACTCTAAGGAGCGCCATATGGTGGCAATCCATGTGTCGTTGGTTTCATCCAGCTGCGGCTAATCACCCTTAAGCGTGAAGCATTTCTTGTCGAACATTTTCAACTGTGACAGTATCTATCTATCTATCTATCTATCTATCTATCTATCTATCTATCTATCTATCTATCTATCTATCTATCTATCTATCTATCTATCTATCTATCTATCTATCTATCTATCTATCTATCTATCTATCTATCTATCTATCTATCTATCTATCTATCTATCTATCTATCTATCTATCTATCTATCTATCTATCTATCTATCTATCTATCTATCTATCTATCTATCTATCTATCTATCTATCTATCTATCTATCTATCTATCTATCTATCTATCTATCTATCTATCTATCTATCTATCTATCTATCTATCTATCTATCTATCTATCTATCTATCTATCTATCTATCTATCTATCTATCTATCTATCTATCTATCGATCGATGTCTTGGTGCTCTTATGGTCGTTTCATTAACTTGGTATGTACAAAAAATTGGTATAGTATGACAAGAGTGTATGACGAACATAAACGATACGTCATGACACGAATGTCATGAAATGCGCGTCATGTAGGCCATGAAACATCCGCCTACGTCTTGGTGCTGTCATGGTCGTTTCGTTAACTTGGTATACGCTCCCCGCACGCTGTTAAACATAACATCGATTGCCACAGGGCGTGGAATCTGCCGGCTTTCTTTTTTAAACCCTTGGCTCAAGTTACGCGAAACACACTGCGTAACACCTACATAAGCGCTCGATTCGCAACATTTACATTATTCGTACAACCGTTCTCTACAAATCGTGAACGCTTCGCATTACGGATAGACGTCAACTCCAGTAGAGACTGCCGAGTTTTCCGTAAAGCACTCACGTTATTGATGTCCGTCTAGTCCACTTCAACACTGTCGCCGCTGCTTGCTTGTGCTTGGTTCGGCAGCGTTCCTCCTAGATGACGTCATCTTTCGCGCCACTCGTGGCGTTAGCTATATGCTTTGTGACGTTAAACGAGAAGGGGGTTAACCGAGGGGCCCGATTTTTATCAGTCATCTCGTGAGAAGCCAACAAACACTGACACCAAGGACAACATAGGCGAAATATACTTGTGCTTAATAAATGAAATAAAGAAACAATAAATTAATGGAAAATAAAGTGGATGAGAAAACAACTTACCGCAGGTGGGAACCGAACCCACAACCTTCGCATTTCGCGTGCGATGCTCTACCAATTGAGCTACCGCGGCGCCATTTCCCCATCCACTTTCTTGGGTATTTGTGTGTCCTAGTTACAAGAGTGCGGCCCCTTCTCGACTGTATAGGGTAAACTTTCTGTACATCCACGTATAGCCGCTGCGCCAGCTCAGTTACAAATGCGTTATGCGGCTTATTACGCATAATCATCGCTCTTCGGTGTGCGATTATTACGAACGCCGCATAGGCTTATCATGACGGCCTACCAAACACAGGAACGATTGTGCGCCATGATTTCAGCGCGCCTCCTATAGTCCACACGCAGGTTGGGGATTTGAGAGGGTATACCACGAGAAACGGCCTTGTTTGTCACATTCGGTGTCAAGTTCATTGGCTTCGGGGCAGTCTCAGACCGAAAATAGTGCCTATCAGGCAGCGCTTACAACATTGCGCTCGTGTTCCCAATAAAAGGAGCCCTTTGTTGCTAACAGATAAGCCCGCCGAACATGTAATCGCAAAAAAATGGAAATATGATAATCACATCACTTACGCTAGAGTACCGGGGTATTGGAAATAACTGCGCTGCGCACATCTTATCGAGTTTATCGACCGGATGCCTTTGATACTTTTGCATCAAAAACACATTGCCACATAAACGTAACAGTATAGTGCGCATATTTGTGGGTTTTCAACAACCCTGTAATATAGAAAAAGAGCCAATGTTTCGACCCAGTTGCGACATTCAGAGTACAAGGCTAGCGCCATAAGATTTATACACGAACATGAAAGTTCGTAAACCCACGGTATTCAGACTTTAGCAAAGAAAAAAATCACCGCCCAAGCATTTCGCACAGATGGTTAATCAGCGAAGCTGAAACTTGCGGCCCCGGTGTTTATCACGGGGTTAATCCCGACGGTTCATTAAACGACGGCTTGGTAGACTGCCGCATCCTCGGTACGCAGTTGCTGCTTGCGCTCGGCTGTAGAGCCTGTTCTTGCGCCCGGGCTGCAGCATCGGCACGGCGTGGACGAGCTCGCTACCGGATCTGCTCGCGGCGTTGCTGATCGAAAGCTGCCTGCTCCTCAGGAGTACGTATGACGCGTGACCTGCTGGCGCAGCCAGTCGTGCGCACGAGACGTGCATTTGAGGGATAGCCAGTCGTTTGTGCGCAGGCGCGAGTAAGAGCGGGCGCGAGACAAGAAATCTGGGGGATTTTGCTCCTTGAATATGTGACTCTGCCTAGGCACTACGGAAGAGGTTTCTTATCGCGTGTTGTATGAGTTTCTCCCCTAGACATGCCGGCATTGCGGAGGGCGGTCGAGTTTACGCTCTGCCGCTGGCTGCCCGCGCAGTGAGCCAGTGGGCACGGACGCCCCATTTGGTGATCGCTGTGTCTGCAGGGGCAAGGTTCTGGCCGGTGCTGTATAAGTCGCGGGTCGCTTTTTTCGTCGCGATGATAGATTGGATTTTTTACAAGCACTGCTCCAGGAGGGCGCATGTAACCGGCAAACGGAGGCCTCAGGAGCACCTGAGGTTATAGTAAAGCAGGCGGCGCAGGATCTCCAGGGCACCAAAGGGTTAGCGGGGGAATCAAAGCTGGAAGCAGGGCGGCCAGTGGGTTGGGGCCGCGGAGGTCGGATAAGCGTGCCAGGGGGTGTTCGCACAAACATTGGCCGTCCGCTATCGCGGACAGCCGACCTTTTACACCCCTGGCACGCACAGGCCTCGGCGAGTCCCAACCCACGGACCAGTCCGGGTTCTAGCTTTGGTGCCCTGGAGGTGCCGCGAATATTGTGAAATATAGACACGTTCTTACAATTAGTAAAAAAACACGATTGAATAAATATAATTACATCCAGCCGCCAACTTGTGACGCTAAGTTCAGCACTACCGCGCCCCGCGACTTCTGCAACACCAGTCAGAACTTTGCGTTTGAAGGTACGTCGGACAGACTTTCTCGCGCCTGCGGCGCTGGGTCAGTCATCGTCACCGGCGGCCTTTCAACCACTTGCGTTCAACCGCGGTTGCTAAGACGCTCTGCCTTCCAGATTTTCGATATATGCGGCCCAGGTTCTACTACAGCTGCTGCTGCCCTCACAGACACATCTGTGATATTATTTACAAGGTACATCGCCGTAAGGCACGAAGCTACGATCTGTCACGACTGACTTAGCCCGCTGCTTCACCTACTTTACCGCGCCGGCAGCCAGCGTCCGAGCGTATTCAAACTCGACAGACAGACAGACAGACAGACAGACAGACAGACAGACAGACAGACAGACAGACAGACAGACAGACAGACAGACAGACAGACAGACAGACAGACAGACAGACAGACAGACAGACAGAGAGACAGACGCAGACAGACAGAGAGACAGACGCAGACAGACAGACAGACAGATAGACAGACGCAGACAGACAGACAGACGCAGACAGACGCAGACAGACAGACAGACGCAGACAGACAGACAGACGCAGACAGACAGGCACAGACAGACAGGCACAGACAGACACAGACAGACACAGACAGGCACAGACAGACACAGACAGACACAGACAGGCACAGACAGGCACAGACAGACACAGACAGGCACAGACAGACACAGACAGGCACAGACAGGCACAGACAGACACAGACAGGCACAGACAGACACAGACAGGCACAGACAGACACAGACAGGCAGACAGACAGACACAGACAGGCAGACAGACAGACACAGGCAGACAGACAGACACAGACAGGCAGACAGACAGACACAGACAGGCAGACAGACAGACACAGACAGGCAGACAGACAGACACAGACAGGCAGACATACAGACACAGACAGACAGACAGACAGACAGACAGACAGACACAGACAGGCAGACAGACAGACACAGACAGGCAGACAGACAGACACAGACAGGCAGACAGACAGACACAGGCAGACAGACAGACACAGACAGACAGACAGACACAGACAGACAGACACAGACAGACAGACAGACAGACACAGACTGACACAGACAGACAGACAGACAAGAAACTTTAATTGGTCCTAAGGGACTACGTTGTCGTAGTCGCGGGCCGCACCCGCGCCAGGGACGGAAGACCGTGATCTTCAGCACTGTCGCAGGCCCTTTGGACAGCCCGAAGCTGGACTTGAAGGTCGTCGATCTTGACGGCTTCATCCCAGTCTTCTTGCCTGTTGAAAGGCGAGTGGCGCAACGCAGGACATTGCCACAGCATGTGGTTCAAGGTGGACCGTTCCTCGCCGCAGTCTGGGCAGCGTGGATCCACACCCGGAGTGTAGTGGCTCAGCCTTGAGCGAGACGGAAAGGAGCCCGTCTGCAGCATTCTCAGCACCTAGGCCTGGGGTCTGCCTAGCTTCGGGTGAGGAGCCGGATACTGCCTGCGTTCTAGCTGGTAGTGAGTAGTGATCTCGTGGAAAGCAAGTAGCGGGTCCGTGGTTCGGTCGATCCCCTGCGAAGCCGGGCCTCTCGGACTGGCGCGGTTGATGAGACCTCGCGGGCCAGCTCATTAGGGTTGATCGAGCCGGGAGAGACGTTCTGGCCCATGTGAGCCGGGTACCAAGTGATGACATGACGGGCCGTGCCTGTCTTGCGGGTCCTCAGCACCGCCGCAGCCTCGGCTGAGACCGAGCCGGCGAGAAAGGCCATCACCGCCGACCTGGAGTCCGTGAAGATCTGCGTGCGCCCAGGTTCGCACAGAGCCAGCGCTACTGCGACTTGCTCTGCGACGGACGCCGTCGAGCGTTGGATAGACGCCGCATTCAGGATCTTGCCCTGAGGGTCAACCACCGTGGCCACGTACGAGTTTGATCCGGGATACCGCGCCGCGTCGACAAAGGACGCGAGCTCTGGCTTCTGCAGGGCAGTCTTGAGTGCTCGGGCTTTGACTGCGCGCCGGGCCTCGTTGTGTTGTGGATGAACATTCCTCGGGAAGGGGGAGACTCGAAAGGCTTCCCTTTCACCCTGGCATAGCGGGACCTCGCACGACTCCTCGGCCATGGCTACCAGACCCGCCATCTCGAGTATTCGGCGGCCGGCCTTGGTGGTAGAGAGGCGAACGATCTCTGCCGTTTTCTGCGATTTGATGACTTCGCTCAGGGTGTTGTGGACCCCGAGTTGCATCAACTTCTCCGTGCTGGTCGTCATGGGGATGCCGAGGACTCGTTTAATACTCTTCCTCATGAGTGCGTCGATCTTGGTCTCCTCCGACCGTGACCAGCTTAGCACAGAAGCCACGTAGTTGATATGGCTCATGAGGAAGGCGTGGTAGATCCTTATGAGGTTGGATTCGCTGATGCCCCCCCTCCTGCTCGTCACTCGCGAAACGAGTCTGAGCATGTTCTCCGTCTTCGCACTCAGGCGCGCGATCGTTTGCGCGTTGCTGCCCTTTGCATTGAGGACCAGTCCGAGCACCCTGAGAGAATCCACCCTCTGGATGCGCTGACCCGTCTTCGTTCTGAGTTCGATCGCTACTTGGTCCAGCGTCATGTCGAACTTGCGGTCTTTTCTGTTAGGTCGATACAGCAAGAGTTCCGACTTAGTCGGCGAGAGGACCAGTCCCGTGCCCTCGAGGAATTCTTCCGTGACGTGCAAGGCCTCTTGCAGGGCCCGCTCCACCGCTGCATCCGACCCACCGCCGCACCAGACGGTGATGTCGTCCGCGTAGATAGCGTGATTGAGATTGACGGCCCCAATTCGGTCAAGTCGGACTGATAGCTCTCTCATGGAGATGTTGAAGAGCAGCGGAGATAACACCGCACCCTGCGGCGTGCCGCAGGCTCCCAGCGCGTATCCGTCCGACTTGATCTGGCCCAATTTGATCGTGGCCTCGCGATCCCTTAGGAAAGAGCTCACGTACGTGTGAAAGCGTTCGCCGAGGTTCAATCTCGTCACAGAGTCGAGGGCGTGCTTGTGCTTGACCGTGTCGAAGGCCTTGGCGATATCCAGCGCCAAGATGCCTCGGACGTCTCTAGTGACCACGTCGACTATCTGCCTCTTGATCAGCAGCATGACCTCTTGAGTGGACAGCGAGGGTATGAAGCCGACCATATTCGGCGGGAGGAGGTGTCGTTCCTCTACGTGCCTGGATATTCTGTTGTGGATGACATGCTCCGCCACCTTGCCCACGCAAGACGTCAGCGAAATGGGTCGCAGACTGTCTATGGCTGGTGTCTTGCCCGGCTTCGGAATTAGGATCAGCGTGGCTTCCTTCCAGGCATCCGGTACGATGCCGGCCTCCCAGACATCGTTTATTTCCTTGGTGAGCAATTCGATCGAACCGTCGTCTAAGTTTCGAAGGAGTCTGTTCGAGATTCCATCCTGCCCGGGCGCTGATCTTCCGTTGAGACCTTGAAGGGCCGCTCTGACTTCCGAGACGGAGAAGGGGGCGTCGAGCTCCTCATCCGCCTTGCCGCCATAGGCCGGGTAATCTGGCCCGGACTGCCCGATGGGGAGGTAGCGACGCGCAACTTCGGCCATCACTTCGTTGATAGATGCGCCTTCGCTATTGAGCTTGTGGACCAGGCTATCGATGGCCAGAGTGTGGTTTCTCTTGGACTGCGTGTCGTCCAATAACTGCTTGAGGAGGTTCCACTTGCCTCCTGCACGCATCTGGCCGTCGACGGACGCGCATACTTCGTTCCGTTGCTGCTGGCCGAGCTCTTTGCAGTGCGATTCGAACTCGCGGTTGAGGGCCGCGATCCTCCTCCAGAGGTTGCGATTCAGCTTCTGCGTCTTCCATCTGGCTGTGAGGGAATTCTTGGCTTCAAGCAAGTGTGCCAATCGAGCGTCCATGCGGTCGAGCTTGAGGTCCGTTTTGACGGTCCTGGTGACCGCAGCTACATCCTTCTTGAGCTGCGCTACGAGGTCCGCGAACGATTCGTATTTTCGTGGTCGTCCTTCCTTCTCTTTCGGAAGGCGTCCCAGTCGACTATTTCAAAGGCCCTCTGCGGGGCCGCGCTGACCGCTAGGGAGATTTCCATGATGTAGTGGTCACTTCCCAGGTTCTCTTGTAAGTTGTGCCACTCCGCTCCCGGCGCGTTCTTGGCGAAGGCCAGGTCTGGGGTGGTGTCTCTCGAGACCGAGTTTCCCATGCACGTGGGGTAATGGGGGTCGATTATCAGTTCAAGGTCAAACTCGACCCCACTCCCCAATACCGACAAACGCCTACA